>NW_027211739.1:257500-287500 GCF_022749685.1 Semicossyphus pulcher
GGGTGATTAATCACAGCTAACATAAATACTTTGTGATGGGGGGACTGCAGTGTCTCTGTGCCTGCTGGCCGCGGCCTCACGGAGCCACATCAACAGAAGATAAGAAGGAAGCAGACGGACACGGCGGCCACAGACGTGACCGCTTCTGCTGGACTCAGACCAACAACATCTCCGGCCTTAACGCCGCGTCTGCTTCGTGCTGTTGAACTGCCCGTTGTGCCAGGGCAGCGCTGACGTACAAAGATTGATGTATTTTTACACCCTCCCGCCCCCGACCCTCCCCTGAAAATGTTTGGTTAGAGGTAAACTAGTCAGCATGTGTGTTTTTGAAACCCACACCAGTGAGAACAGACTGAGTGATTTGTTCCAAGGACTGCATAAATATTTAATCCAGCAAAGCCAGGCCGCAGCAAGCGCACGCTGAAAGATCACAATGAAGCAGAGAATGCACGCACAGTCCAAATAAAGGATAAATATATAAATGTATTTTATTATGCTCATGATTTTGTTTCTTCAGTCTTCAGTTGTCGGCTTCAAAGCTTTGGCCTCGGAGCCAAACACCCGGAGAACAAAAGAGTTCCTGCGTGGTGTCGTTCATGCGCTCAGTCTCCCGTGTTTGCACACATTATTTTATTGAAACGCCGGCTCTCTGTATATTTTCTCTCTGGGTTTGAACTTCTCAAGCTGATCTTCGGCTCTCTGCTCCTGTTTGCTTTCTCCCGGCTCGCTCAGGCTCCTCACGTCATGGCCCAGTGACGCTCTTATATGGGACGCACATTTACGCACACACCTCCTCTTTAGATACCCGCTCCTGAGTCCCAACAGTGAGTTTGTTATGTGTGAGTAACGCTGCAAACAGGAGGACAGGATCCTCTCAGTGAGCTGCGGTCATACCTTCTTACTTTGAAGTGTCAGAGTGTGCATGTGTCCTGACAAACTCAGGCGTCTTTGGTGTATTTGTGTTCATATGTGGAGGTCTGTACTTCTGTGTGTGTGTCTGTCAGAGAGCGATGGTTCTGCACATGCTTTTAATCAGGCGTCTCAGCTCTGCCAGGCGACTGTGCACTTCTCCCCTCCTCTTTCTTCCTCACTGCCTCTCTTCTCTTCTCTCTCACTGCTGCAGAGCAAGCAGCTCACTAGCTCCCTGCAGTGGTGGAGAGGAAGAACTTCAGTTTCTTCATGTAACTTTAGAGGTAAGCTGTTTCACACCTCCTGCTCCACAGCTGCAGGTACTTTTTACTTTTCATATTATTTAGGAATAAAACTGATTTCAGACTTTTTGTCTCAAATCCTTCTCTTGGTAAAAACTGTGTGGCTGTAAAAAGCACCTGTTCAAAACAGTTCCAACATGTTGCATGTTCGAGGCCCGGCAGCAGGTTACTAGCAGTATCACACTGAGCTGATGTTCAGGAACCTTTAAGTCAAAAGGATTTAAATACTTTGAGCGTGTTGTTTTAATCTTGGAAACAATTACAGACAGTTTGAGCCTCAACAGTTTAACAGAACACATTCATAGAAAATGACCTGAGACATGTTCTGTCCTCTGTCCTCTGTCCTCTGTCCTCTGTCCTCTGTCCTCTGTGATGTTATGAATGTTGTTTTTCTCCAGTAAGGCTCGCTCTATATTTTCAATCACTTGATCTCTCTCTGGTTTCACTGATGAATTTCTCTGTCTTAATGTCCTGTCACTCTCAGCCTCTCTCTCCTGCTCACCCTGACTTCCTGTCTCCTGCTGTGTCTCTCTCTCTCAGGTGTGAGTAAGTGACAGGTGGAGTGACAGGCTCATTAGGCTTCATTACACGGCTGCTTGGACAGGAGGAGGAGAGAGGCCCAGGAGATGAGCTGTAGCAGGACAGGCTGGCTGGGTGACCCCCCGCAGGCCTGCGGCCTCAGGGTCACTGTGGGCCCTCAGAAGGGGAGGAGCACACCTGGGCCAGGTGAGAATCTCAATGAAGCAGGGTGTGACATGCACTGATGGAGACACCAACCAATCAGCTTCTCTATGAGTTATTTACTTTGCAAAGTACAAATAATCAGTAGTTCCCCTCCGATACGTCAAAGCTGTTTTTAAACGTGAGGAGCAGGAAGTTCAGGTGTGTGTGTTCAGGTGTAGAATAAATAAATACTCAGGTGCACATACCTGAACACTTCAGCACAATAACAAAGTACCTGTATTCATTACTGCCCCTCTGCCATGAAGTAAACCTGAGGCACTCTGTCACACACACACACACACACACACACACACACACACACACACACTCTGTCTGCCAAAGGTATTACAGCAGGTTTAGACCTTTCAGCAGATCTACTCAGCTAAAGAAAACAAACCGGAGCGTGAAATGACTTTTCAGAGCTTTAATAATGAGAATTAAGAGACGACACAAGCTGAGACACGAGCTCCTCTCAGCCCGCGTCTCTGCTGCTCCTGCAGGCGACCACACCTCCATCCTGACAGGAGGAGACACCTGAAAAGCTGCAGTCGATTGTTCTGCAGCTGCGTTTGAGTTTAACGCCTGGCAACAAGTGTCAGTCTCAGGTTTGTTTTCTTGGAGAAGCTGAGAAATTATTCTTAAGCTGCAGTGACTGAAGCTCGAGGACCATTATGTAGTTAAATGAAGTGCTTCAATGGAAACCAGGTTGCATGAGGTTTGGAAAGATGTGAGGGCGCATCAGGATCAAGTCAAGTACAGACCTCGGCCAAATGATGTTTGCACAGCATGACTCATCATGTGCTCAGTGTTAGGTGTGTAAAGTCAAACTCAGCAGGAGACTTATTCAATATTTCCAGCGTTTTCTGAGGATACGATGAGTGTAGCTGTACGTCGCTTTGGACAAAAGCGTCTGCTAAATAAAATTGTAACATTGTTTTAAAAGTGTGAAACAAGGTGAGACTGAGGAGGTAACCCTGCTGTCGTCCTCCTCTCAGAGCCGTGCACACTAGAAACACTGATACTGGAGGTGTTCTGTGTCAGAATAAAAGGACTAGTACTTGAGCAGGCTTCAGCGCCTGTCCCCGGCTGCTTCACTTCCTTAATGCTGATTGATGAGTCAGGGGGAGTCTGTCGGGGTCTTACAGAAACAGGCGGCACACTGAGCTCTGTGCAGGTGAAATGTGGCTGCACTGGGACTCACAGCTGCATCAGTGAGCCAAGGGTTCTGTTAACCTGAGAGAGAGGACGAGTCCAGAAGAGCAGGAAGGAAGTGAGCAGGAGTTATGTGTTGAATAACAGGTGTGTGTGTGTGTGTGTGTCTGTGTGTGTGTGTGTGTGTGTGTGTGTGTGTGTGTGTGTGTGTGTCTGTGTGTGTGTGTGTGTGGTTCTGCCCTGATCTTTTTACGTGTCTTGCTTTTCTTGCAGGTGTTACAGATAATAAATAAACATGCATATCTGTCATGACGACACTTTTCTGATACAGTCAGACATCTTCTACATTTGGATCACGCAGCAGACAGTCACACCTTGCTTCACGCTGAATACACAGATAAAGCAACAGTGATCAGTTCACTGGAGGTTTCAGGTAAACATACAACTATACAGTATTTTAAGTATCACACCTGGTTTGTCATGGTATCATAGACGGGGTGTGATTGTCTCCCCTCTTAAAATATAAACACATTTTAAAATGTATCTTAGTAAAGCGCCGATGCAGTTCACCTCAGCAAGTGGACCAGGCGTTACCTTCTTCCCTTCACAGAGACTTGCAGAGATGTGGATGAAACGGGGCGGCACACCGCAGGTGATCCCTCGACAGGTGAGCAGAAAAAGAAGTCAGAAGTCTTACAATAAGGCTTATGGACGATTTATTCTGTGATGACAGCACTGTTTGTCATATTCGTACCTGGCCTGGTATTATTAGATCTTTTTATTATGTAATTCTTTATTGATCCCTACAGGGGGAATTTGGGTGTAGACGTAGCAGGAGGGTTAATACTAATAGAAAATAAGAATAGATAAAATAAAGGTAGACAGCAGCAAGTCTTTTTTTTTATAACTTTATTAACAACACAATATTAGAGAAATACACTTCACTGCAATACAAATAACAGTATGTGGCCGTTATTAGTCATCATAAAAGCACAGAAAGGATGCACAACTGCTTGTTTTATTAAAAAACAAAAAGAACTCTGTATCATACTAATTGGCAAATTTAGTAAAACTAGCTAATTTGACAGCCAACCCAAAGACACAACTCTCTAATCTAATGTTACACGCCAATTCGACCGCCAGCACACAAGCACAACTCTCTCGAGTCGAGCGATGCATGCGTGGAACAGATCGGTCAGTGTCGTTAAACAGGTTCAATTCTTCGCATGCGCAGAACGGATTGGGCAGCCGGGACGGATGGGGTACTGACGGGACTGTCTGATCGAGCTGCATTGAAACGGTAAGTTAGCGTCCTGAGTTAAACTACACGTCTGTCATGCGCGGTGTGCCCCGGGCTAACGCTAGCTACAGCTAACAGACAGCTAACATCAGCTGCTAGCTAGCAGGAGCTGTGTGTTGCTGTATGTTTACACAGTAACGTTTTCGCTCACAGCTGAAGTCTTTTATAAATCCACTGATGCTCTTGGTGGTGTCTGTGGTCTGGTTGAAGCTGTCTGTGGTTGTTGTGTCTTGTTTTGCTGCGTATTTGTTTTTGTTTGTTGCCTTTAGCACCTGCTAAAAACACTACATCCACTGATCCTTATCACCTGGCGCTGCTGCTGATTATCTCTATGTTAATAACTAACAGAATATGTAAATGGGACACTGGTTGTGATATCTATCCTTAGCTTGTGTTAGCATTTTCAGCTAGCCAAAACAATATAGTTTAAGCCTGTTCTGCTAACTTTTAGAGCATCCCGTTTCCCTCCCTTTAACCACTGCTGCAGCTGAAGCGGTTTCCCATCCCCATGCTCAGATGTGACCTTTCACCCCTGGCGGCACACTGACTCTCGGTGGTAGACATGCTGGTGTCTGGTGCTCACCGCTCCACACACCGGTTTAGTCATGATGTCGGTCACTGTGGCTGAGAGGAAAGAAGGATCAAGATGGAGGATGGATGTGAGCTTTGTGGTGCCTGAACTGAAACTATTATTGACATGATTTTCCTCCTCTGTTCGGAGACAAGCAGACGCCTCATGTCTTCCCGCTCATTACTCTCCTTCTCTGTATTTCCCTCTCTGTATGAACTGGCTCTGGTCAGGCTGTGCAGGGCCAGATGTGTGAGGGACAAAGAAGAAAAAGGGATTCGTATTTGACAGCTTAAATGCACAAGTTGTGTTTTATAATATCAGTTTATAAAGTGATTGGTTTATACACAGCAGCCTCTCATCCAGTCATACACAGTGTACAGTGTCTGACAAAAGACCTGCAACGGATCGGAAGATTTCCATGAGGAGAAACCGACTGCACAACGTTAGACTCAGATTCGGGTGAAAAAAGAAGATTGAGAAATTGTTTCTTAGCTTTGCTAAAGTAACTGCTGCTGTTGAGTGTAGCTGCTGTTAGCTCAGTTAGCTGTGCAGCTAGAGGTACTATGCATTGATTCTGCCCTGTGCTGATTACCAGGGGAGTGTTGGTGTCTACATCTCTAGCTAGCATGAGGCTACCTGGTGCGGGGCAGGATGGACTCAGTGGGGAAATATAGCGGCGCTTAAAGACAGGAAGTAACGTTACCCGCTACCTTACCACGGAGAGTTACATCGACTCCGACCAGGACTCTGAAGACACGGTGGGGATGGGCGAGTCGTGAAAGGAGGCCAAACATCCGTCCAGACTTTAGGAAGCCAGATCTACTTTGTAAATCATCTTCTTTGTTAAATGTGTTTGCTGCTTAGTTTCAGCTTTTTGCAGTATTTCTGTCTGCAGACTTTTTCATCTTTGTTTGTGTTTAATTTTACAGCCTGTTTCTTCTTATGAAAGTCTTTGGGCCGGTGCAGCGTGTTTGCCCTTGTCGACCACAAAAAGCACAAAAGAGACTAAATTAAAGACAGACTCAAAAGTAGGAAAATATCTGACACGTCAAGCTGACATTCAAAGCCGATCCTGGATACCTCAGCTGTATTTGGTGAAATGATAATGATGATAATAGTTCTGTGAACAGTGTGGGGTTGTAATAGTCTCTCTCCACACAACAGGAACTACTGGGATCTCTGCAGCAGCTCGCCAAAACCACAGAGCGTCCACAGCCCCGAGGACGACGAGAGGAGAAGAAGGGTGAGCGAGGCCTCCTATAGGGTCCCATAAAGACTTTCATATGTTTGATTTTCAGACCGCGGCGCGGCTTGGCTGCCCATCAAGGCGATCCAAGAATAATTTCCATGAGTGGAGGAGTAGATCCATGATTCTGATACTCATATGTAACTCATTGAGTTTTCTCTGATGGGGTCAGTATCATGGCAGAAACTGACCTGTCAGTACAACCCTGTCAATCAAACTTCATGAACACGTAATGATTAAACCTTCTGGTTGAAATCTCACGCAGAAGATGAGCACTGAAAACATCCTGAAGTAAGACGAGATGAAAATATGAAGGTTCACTTTGAAATCGCCAACAGCTAAAGGATGTAACCTCTGACCTGCAGCAGCCAGCGTACTGTCAGTACATGTCTTACCATTGTTGCTAGTTGAATATGGATTTTAACATAGCACTTGTGTGAGAACGTTTCCAGTCGTGCTCAGCTTCAGTTTCTACACGTCTTTTGATCCTTAAACTGCTGAGCGAACAGGAAGCTCCCTTTTGTTGGCAGTTTCTCTCAGAGACAATGATTAATCTGTGACTGGAGCACAGCATTCCTCTGTCTGTGGTGAGCTGATTTTCACCACAGCGATGATTACAACGTGTCATAAAGTGGTCCAACAAAGTCATAAATCTCTGTATTTAATCACCAGTTAATTGGCACAGCAGAGATCCTGATGGGACTTTTAATTAGAGCAAAAGGCAGGTGTGATGAGGTCAACCTGAGGTTACAAACATGTAGCCTGGCATCACACGGGGAGAGTCTTTTTATTACTGTTTACATTAAAGTGATGCATCATTAGAGGTGTGTGAATATCAGACAAAGAGTCTAAGTGCTTTATTGGACTCACAGACGTCTCACACACTGTTTCTACACTCATTATGTCATTTATATGTTAGCACTGATTAGCAGCTAGCTGTGTCTGCGCTCACCATACATGTTAGCTCGTCCACAGTTTGTCATACAGGGATTTATTGTGGCCCGTGCAGGCGGCCGTGCAGGCGGCCGTGCAGGCGGCCGTGCAGGCGGCCGTGCAGGCGGCCGTGCAGGCGGCCGTGCAGGCGGAGCGTGAGGCAGTTAGCTTAGCTTTGGACAAAGTTTTGACAGGGGAAAACAGCTAGCCTGAAACATTTGTTCTGTGGTGCGTGCTCTCACACACACTTGGCCTTTGCACACGCAGACATTAATAGGTTTAGATAGAGTTCTGTCTCCTGTCTCTCTCAATCCCCTCTTCATATCCAGTCTCCTCTCTGCGTCTGCCTAGCGTCTCCTCTTCCCAGAGCTCTGTTAGCGCTCTGAGCTGTCAGGAGTGACGCTGCACAGCTCTGCAGGAGAGACGAGTGAGATGAATCTTCTTCCTCTATAACACCTCTGTGATTAATATGGTGCTGTCTCTCTATCCTGTGTGCAGGCACGGAGCTACTATTCTTTGCTGCACCTTTGTTTACCTGTCCTCTCTATGTTTGACTGATGCAGCACAAAGTGTGAGCGAGTAAATCTTTGCTTTTGGTTTATCATCTCGTGAACTGAATCAGCAGAAACAGTGGGTCTCCGTTTAAACAGGAATCATTAACCGGATTCCCTGAACCATGCCCACTAGGCTATTTTCAGATACTGGTGTGATTCACACACTCACCTGCACACACACACACACACACACATGCAGAGAGCAGGCATGCTGCTGGCGTCACTAACTGGCTCAGTCTCAGCTCTCTTCTATTTTCTGATTGGAGCGCTTCAGGCGGGACCTGTGCGTGGACGACGTGTGCATGTTGCCAGGTTTGTGTCAAGATTTCCAGCGCTGCCGCCGTGTTAATGGCTGAGCTGTGAATCGTCTCCACGGCAATGGTCATACGTGGCCAGGCTGGTGACGTACGCCGGTGAGTCGGTCCAAGAGAAATAGCAAGTGTGTGTTTTTTGAGGTGTGTTCAGAGTCCTGTTCCTCCTCCCTCCTCTCTGGTTCCTGAGGAGGGGCAGCGGTGTGAACGGAGGGTCAGAGCCACACTCAGTCCAGCATCCTGCTTCCTGTCACTCTCACTGGCACAACCTCATGTAGCCTGACTGATCCTAACCAAGCCAGTAAAGAGCTTCGTTTACTCACTGTGTGAGCACAGATCTCACAGACAGTACGGCGTGTTAGAGACGGGGTGCCCTTCTGTGAGATTCTGTGACTGAAAGGTTGCGAGTTCCTTTCCTCCTCTGAGCCCTGCAGCAAAGTGAAACCAAGCATCCATGAGAGAGTGCACGGCGCTCTGCGGGAGCTTTATTTAACTGAAAACACTTTAACTTAATTGCTGTGACAAGGTTTGCAGTGTCCCGGTCGCTCCTGCTCCACCTTCTTTTCCCTCTCTGCAAACACATCCACATGTGGAAACTGACGTCCTGGAATGTTTGCCTGGATTCTAATTCCCTCGGTGCCCCGGCAGGTCAGCGCGCTCCAGGATCTGCAGCAGCCGTGCAGCGGGCCGCTGGGCTGGGGGGCAGGAACTCAAACAGGAGGCAGAGCTCCTAATTGGCCTGAATGGCTGCAATCAGAGCCAATAAGAGATAAGCGCTGGATTGCCCTGCAGATCGTCCGCGATAGCATTGTCCCGTGTGACCGGGCTACGATTGCTGTTGACCAAACAGAGAGCAGGTGTGCAGGCTCTCTGTTGCTCAGGTGACCTTCCCAGAAACCCCGCTCGCTGTGCCTCGGCGGGCCTCACACACCCTGAGCAAACACTGTGAACGCTCCGATTGCTCCAAACATTCTGCTTTTATACCTGAGGATGAACTCCGGCTGAGTGTGACGGGCGGGTTCTAGTGTTGGATCATCTACAGTAAGAAGGCATGTTGAACATGCTCTGTAACCGGCCTCCTTCACGCCTCACAGAGCTGTGCTGACTTCAGTGACGGAGGAAGATGGAGGAAGGTCTGACGGATGTTGTCGGTCTAAAGAGTGACGGCCTTTTATGAACCAGAAGCTGAACGTTATTTCCTTCTTTCCTGCTCTGGATGCTAACTCCAGCTCTGTCTCACTAACAGTGTTACTGTAAATGTTTGGCTCCGATGGATCATTCTGTGTTTTGATTTGGAGCCATAACTGTATAAATATGCCTATAACCTTCTTGGCAAGAAAACGTCCGACTGTAATGGCTTCCAGACGGCAAAGGGCCAACGAAGGAATGTTAACAAATTCACATTTACTATTGTAAACAGAGGAAGAGGAATAAGGAAGGAATAAGCAGCAATATCCAAACAAGCACTTCTCCTGCTGCTGTCCCTTTAAGGCTTTCATTTCTGTTTGTTTAAGCTGGAAACACGACTCCATCATGCAGCTCGCTCAGTATTATCGTCATATATGATGCTGCCTGTTTAAAGACTGACTACATGCTCCTATGGTCCTACTGATTATAACAGCTCACACAAAGGTACCTGTAAAAACTCATGTTTACGTCTGGATGTGACCGAGTGAGTGAAACTCTTTCAATAAGAGAGGAAGCGGGTGTTTAAGAGGGGATCATATCCTGTGCCAGAGCCCCTCGCTCTGTTTCCACAGCCAGCACAAGTGATGGGAGTGCCGGGATAATGAGGGGGGTCAGTATCAGAGGGTGAAAGCATTTGGGGATAAGCCACGGCTAATGACGAGGAAGTCCGAGGTGGCTTTGATCTGCACGGGTCCTTTGGCACATCGAGGGGAGGCTGTGAGCTACACCAAGGAGACCCTAATCTTCTTAGAGATACGCTTAACATTCCTCCACTTTCAGGGATCGAAGAGCTCCATGTCTCCGTCTGTCCTCTTTACGGGCACAATTCAAAACAGTCTGCAGGCCTGCATCCCATTTCACTGTTGGTTTTTGGGGAAAGAGAGAGCTGTGGGTTGGTGGGTTGGCTGCCTGATGGGAAGAAGGCCTCCTCTGGTCACAGTGTGGGATGCCTTCTGCTAAACTGGAGCAGGTTTTTCACATGAATCACAGGCACCGCAAACAGGAAGCTGATTCTACAGAGGAAATCTAGATTTATTTAGGATGTGGACGTTCTCTTTCCAAGCATCTTCCCTTTAATGCGACTGGTTTCTTCTCATGTCTGCTGGGATCATTCTGTGTTTTTCTGTCTGCCGAGGTTGGACGGTATTTATAGATGTGATATTTCCAATTAGACGGACCTGGCCTGAGAGTGACATTGAGCACTATTCTCTGAGGCGTTTTGAGAAAGGACAGAGTTGGAAATTCAAACGGCCATGCCAGTCTGCTGCCGCCTGCGTGCAAGTCACTGAGAAAAGGCCACGAAAGCTGCAACAAAGATGGAAAATATGCAACAGTCCCTTTCTCTTGGCTGGACGGGCGCTGTGACTCACCAAACAACTGAATGAGTTCAGCTCGGTTCACAGCAGGATGTGTTTTCTATAAACATTTTCCCCTTGTGTTCCTGCTTTTCTTACAATAACCTTTTTATTCTCACAATCCAGTTGGTTTGTCCCGTCCATCCACATAAAGAGAGAGACGACCAGAGAGGCCGTCCGCTCGGGGAAACGTCAGGGGGAAAGTGATGGACTCGGAGCCCCTCTGTCTCGCTGGCTGTTAGGCCAACAGAGCATTAACCAGCCGAGGCCTGCGTGTCTGCAGGGGCTTAGTCCTGCCTTCATTCTGCTCTCTGCAGCCAAAGCCGACACCCCTCCAGGGCACGAGGAGAGGAATGCACTCTTCTCCTCCACCCTCCTCTCCTCTTTCTCTCATGAGGAGCAGGGATGGAGGCCCCTTTATGGAAAGCAACCAGGACCCCAGGCATCAGCTCCTCTGTTTTTCACCCCTCTCTTTACCTCCTCGCCCTCTGCTCTTTTTTCTCGCCTTTGTGCAGCTTGTTTGCAGAGGTAGAATACACAGCGCGGTGGAGCCCAGGCGAGCCAGGCCGGGGCCCCCGATAAGGGCTGAGCCGGCTGCTGTGAGGGCCATGAGAGCACAAACATTACACCACTGAGTAAACGGACCCTGGGGCCCGCTGCTGAGCACCTTTGTTATTGTGGCTCACATGCAGCCGGGTCAGAGCAGACAGAGAATGCAGCTCATATGGCCGGCTTATCACTAAATCCAGCCTGGACCTGTGGCTCAGCCTATTCTTGGAGCCGAGGCTACGCTAACTCTCGGCTTGTTTTTCCTCCTTTCTTTTGCCTCTTTCAGGGATCTGATTTAAAGCTATTTATAAGTTCACTTCTGAAAGGGCATTTTAGGATAGATGGCTATCTGTGCTGTTTGTCTGA
Organism: Semicossyphus pulcher; assembly: GCF_022749685.1. Lineage (NCBI taxonomy): Eukaryota > Metazoa > Chordata > Actinopteri > Labriformes > Labridae > Semicossyphus > Semicossyphus pulcher. The sequence continues at coordinate 268,960 of NW_027211739.1, forward strand.
CTGTGATGAGCCACATCGATCGTGTGTGTTGAATATTTAATGTTTAATTAAAAAGAAAGCAGCTCTCCTCAGTCTCTGTTAATCTCACTGAAGCTCTGGTTACCTGGCTCTCTGTGGGCAAACGTCTCTGCCTCTGTTCAGGTGAGATCATCTGTACACGTCTCTGACTCCTTGAAACACACAGGAAGTGACAGGAAACGTCCTCTCAGCCATTTTGAAGGTTTGTTTACAGAATGTGTGGAGATTTGAGCACCATCTAGTGACAGATTATAATCTTTAGTTTACTGCTCCTCTCTGATGCCCGTCTCAGCATCTTCCGTCCGTGTCTCTGGAGCTGCAGGACGGAGGAAGTGAGAGGAGGCGGGTGAGTTATGGCGGGAAACAGAGGCTTGAGCAGTTGTCTAAACACTGTCAGCAGTGTTCCTGGGCTTCAGAGGAAGATCTCCTCGTGTTGCTGTGTGTTCGGTCTGCGGTGACACGCTGGAGGATCTGCTTCCTGTCCTGCACTGAGCTCTGACGCTGCACCGTCTGATGTCCCACAGAGAGACCGTCGAGGATTTGAACTCTGTGGCAATATTGTCGATAGATTATTGATACACAGGTGCCAAGTATTGATTTTTTTCATTACAGTGATAATGCAAAAACAAATTCAACTTCTCAAATCCCCCAGTTGCTGAAGCAGCTGCGTAACACATCACCTGTAAGTATTGTTTAAAGTACCTGAGAAGACATGAGAAGACGTGAAACTTAAATCTGTACTGTGGCTTCCTGACTAAAGTCTGCTATCTCATCAAACTGCCTCTGCTGATTCCCTCATAGTTTGTGTGTTTCCTTGTGATTGCCCGAGCAGCACACCGAGCTTCTCTGGAGCATGTTGGTTGTTTTTCTTTCACATGATGACTTTGCTGGAATTTGGACACGCGGCCAGCGACCCGAGTCCCAGCTCTGTGCGCACATGCCGAACACGCAGCGCCACTTTCTGCTGCTCTCACTGGAAGTTCAGGTCAATCCAAGTTCCTCTGCTGTCGTCCTCAGCTCGCCGTCTCAGCTCGGGCCGTGCAGACGGAGCGCTCTCACCTCCGTAAACTCAGGGCGCTTAATGAAAACTGATGACAGATCAGTCATTAGAGCTACACAGCAGCCATTTATACGCTCTTCCACAGGTGACCTTGGGAAGACTAAATATTTCAGCCGTCTTTATTTCAGTTTGGAGGAAGAGTTTGGATCCTTGTTGTTCTCGTGTTGTGTTAAAAAACACAAATCGGTCTCAGACAGCTACAACTTCAAACAGTGTTAATCGATAGTTCAGTAACAATGGATCCGAGGACTGAAATGTGATGGTGGTTGCTTGTAGTGACACAAAAAGAAAGATCACCTTCAGTGTTTGAGCGTCTCTCCGCTCCCTGTTTGGGTTTGTGGCTGACAGAGTTACACTTTAGTTTTCTTTCGCTTCTTCATTTAAAGTTGTTTCCACCTGAAGAAGGCAGGTGGACACTTCCTGTCCTGCATCGAACAGGTCACAGTCTGGGCACAGTGGAGGCTGCAGAGCCTGATATTTCCTTCAGTAGTAGGTGGAGACCAAAACAGAGCTGAAAGAAGAGTGAGAATTGTTGTTCTGACACAGACCTCCAAACCGCCACCATGTTGCTCTGTTACAGTCAGATGTGTAAACAGCCCCGTGCATGCAAACACATTCGCCTTGTAAACTTCATTAGGTGATAAATGTTGTTTCCAAATCATTTCATGCAGGTTTAAAGAGCAAGATGTTTTCAAGGCTCCAACACGACGTCCACAGAGGCCTCAAAAGACCATAATGCATTGCAGGCACGGCATGTTTTGATTTAAAGTCATGGGAAAGCTCACCATCTCACTGCTGCTATGCTAATGCTATCAGTGCTGTTCTCTCAGACGCATGCTGGGTGGGGGTGGGGGGTGGGGGGGGCTCTTAAAGTAAATTGCAACACGTCCCATACTGAGCAAAAAAAGATTGATCACTGCAACACTTCAAGGTTCTGAGGATGGAATTTTCCTTGTAGGTGTGCGTCTCGATGCATGTCTGTGTACATTTTCATACATACAGCATCAAGCTGAAAGCCTACCTGTCCCAACAGGTGAGCAGGATGAAAGTAAAGCAGACAATCTGTAGAGTCAGTGAAGTATCCGGAGGCTTGAGAAACTCGGCTACGCCCTCTAAAAAATGACTCCAGTTTGATTTGTCATAAATTACACTTTAACAAGACGCTCTCATCGGGACGGAGTCCAACATAAATCCACTTGTAGTCTTTCGAAAGCGCGTCGTCCTCACAGCGCAGAGTCAACATGGTACAGACTGAGCTGCACACTGTTATTGTTTCCTGGTTCGAGACGAGCCAAAGCTCTTTATAACACACTGACACTGACTGCTGCTGCCTCATTAACCTGATTAATGGATATCTGAAAAGCTAATGGAACTTCAGATGGATCCAAGCATAGCAAAGATTTCCAAAGCTTGTTTAATTCCTCATCACTCATTAAAAGAAAGTCATGCAGGTCTCATGCTGAGAAATGATCCTAACTGTTACGGCTGTGTAAGATGTGATGCTCAGTGAGGTGTATCAGGGAATTATGGACGAGGCCAGAAACACCTGAGGGTCCGACTAATACCTGAAACAATCATTCCCATTACATAAGGTTCAGATACAGTGGAAACTTTGTTCACTCCTCCAGTAAGCAGACGGATCTAAGATACGACTCAGATGACAGGAGGTGTTACTCTATGTTCTCTGCTCAGCTCATTAAACCTTCAGCTCAGCTATTAGCCAGAAAGCTAACGCTATGCTAGCAAGATTCAGGGTCAATAATATTGTGAGTGGCTTCCATTCAGTAAATATAACGTGACAGTATGTTTAACAACAAGACTCGCTCGCTAACCGGCCATGTCATCGTCCCCAAATCGACATGAAGATCTGCACCAACGAAAGATCGGACCGTTCACTGTCGGCCTTCAGAGACAGGCTGGGTGGAGATCAGTGAACACTTCATCAATGCCCCATTGTCAGGAGTTAATCTATACCGTGCAGCCAATCAGAATCAAGTATTCACTCAGACCATGGTATATGTTTTCTAAATGAGCCTTTTTTCTTTTTCAGGAATTTTAAAAAATACCGCCTGAACTTTGACCCTGTTTCTAGGAGTGGGGGCCTGTGGGCCTACCCTGTGCCCACTCTGGTCTCATACCACAGAAAGTATTACTAACCTTATCTCCCCCCTTGTTGCTCTTCCTAATGGGGAATTTCATTTAGCGGGGAAGTGATCCGTTTTGTCTGAGCATAAATTGCAGATAATTGTGCCGTTTGGACGCCGGACAGCGGGGTCGCTCCACGAGCAGTCATGCTGGGTGAAAGTGGATGCCTGGGAGTTCACGGTTGGCTGCAGCTAAATGCTCAGATACCGGTGTGTGTGCGTGTGTGTGTGTGTGTGTGTGCGTGTGTGCATGCGTGCGTGCGCACGTGCGTGCGCGTATGTGTGCGTGTGTGTGTGTGTGTGTATAAAAACAGGAGTATACTCTTTAAGCTGTATGTAATTGTCCTCTACAAAAACAGTCACCATGTTTGCTCTGGCAGCACAGCGTGTTCAGACTCTGTTTTATTTTCTTACCGTATCTCACTTCAGCACAGACGCCAGATTGTTGGAGGGCAGCAGGAGTGCACGGAGATATCTGCAACGCACGGCTTCATCAGGAAACACTTTCCCACTCTGACATCCAACTTTACCCAATAATCAAGCAGGACCGAAGCAGACTCAGTCTCTCTTGATTTTCATATCAAAAGTTTAAAGCAGAAACGTTGAATGAAAGCGAGAAATGTATGAGCAGTAAATACAGGGCCTCACGTCCTCCTGATCAGACTTCACCTGGATGGATGACATGCTCTAATACAAAGTACGATATGTCCATGTTCTAAAACGTTCTTGTATTAGCAAATGAAGCTCTACATGCTGTCAGCCTGTGCACCCACTGGTCCTGCAGCACTGACTCTGAGCTCTCAGTGAGCACGACACAGGCTGTGATCTCTCTGTGACACAGGGCCGGGCAGGTGTGCCAGCGGGTTCAGGGTGAGCCGGTGCAGCGCTGTTTCCCCCCAGGTGAGGTGACGTCCCGGCACAAGCTCAGTCAGGTGCAGTTGTTTTAGGGGGGGGTTAAGTGGTGCCCGCAGCCAGCACATAGGAGCTTAAGCCTTTGACTGACAGCTCGTTAAAGCGCAGGCCCCGGAGCTGGTTCAGGTGTGAGAGAGAGGCTGAGCTGATTAGGAGCTGCTGCTTCTTCACGCAGATTGTTGGAATGATTTATGAGCGACGTGTCTGAGGAAAGACGGGTCGATTTATCAACCTGCAGATTGTTTCTGTGCTGAAGAACAGCATTGACAGGTGTCTGTAGAGGGGTGATCAGAAGGACGATGGACGGTTCCTACAAACAAGTATTGAGGCTATTTTCCTGCGACATCACCAGATCTCTTCCTGTCACAGCTGGCAGCAGGAAGTCAATGAAGGCACACAGGTAGGGATGAGCTCAGGCAGACACCTGCTCAGCATCACAGCTGAGTGTTTGTTCGACTCTGAGAAACACTGCACCCCCTCTGTCTCCTCATGTCGGCCCCCCGTGACGTAGCACTGGTTAAAGCTCGTTCATGATGCCATGTATGAATGACGTTATTTCTTCTTCCACCTGTTTCATAAAAACTCTTTTATCCAGGCCAGCCTCTTCGCTCGACACGCTCCACCAGATCTCACTTTGAACAATCCAAACATGTGAGACAACATCTTATTATGAGGTCAAAGGTCAAACTTCAATTAAGAGTTCAATGAAGCAATTTACCTCCCAGCCCTGGAGAGAGACATACCCAGCGAGTCTGAGGAGTATTCATGCAGAAAAGCTGAGAGCGTGTTTTCACCTGCAGGGACGACAGGAATCTACACCTGCGCCTGCTCTCTGCAGCGGGACTGCATGAACCTTCACCTCAGTAAACATGTGAAACAGAGGTTGTGACTGAAGTGAACTGATGCTCTCTGATCGACACATTATTGGTTAAATACGGGCGAGTTGTTGCTGTGCCTCTGATCCTCTCATTGTGGATGTTTTTGGGTTTCCGGATGGAACTCGTGTCCTCACATGCATGCTTTAATTTACTGTAAACATTTATGTCTGCCTCTCCTGAATGGAGGCTTACTACGTCGGAAGAGAGCCCAGTAAACGGAGCACTATTTGGATTGTTGCCGTCTTTGGATAATGCTCCATTAATCTCACCTCTCGTGTGTGTTTCCCATCACAAAGCATCCCGTGTGGAGTCTCATGGGAGAGTCAGGTAGTTAATCTTTATGGGTTAGCCCAGCTCCATATGGAAAACTGTCTGGCAGAGGAAAAGCTCGGGTCCTGACCGAGTCCGGCTCTCCTGCGGTTCATCCCGTGTGTTGTTAGTTTGTTTAGTCGGCTGGTCCTGCTGCAGGACGCTCGTCCTCCCTGGTGAACGACTGGAGCCATGCTGTTTGGATTGTGAGCCTCACTTTGGTGTGGTTTGTGGAGACGATGAGCTCTGAGCAGCAGCACAGCTGAAGGGCTTCTGACACTGCTGCTTCCACAAGAAGGAGAGACACAAAACACAAACAAGCAACCGGCGACAAATGACTTGTTTCCACTGGGTCCTTCTTGTCTCCTCGAAATGTTTGTGTAGCTCTTCAGGTTTTTATTAGCATGCAGCAGCTCTGTGAGGCAGCACGGAGAGCTCACCTGTCAGATGCTCTGCAGGAGGGGAGTGTGTAGTCTCTTGTATAACCACAGACACACAAACACACAAACTCATGCCAGAGTCTATAAACACACGTCCTGAGCCGTCTCTCTCTCACAGTCTCCCTGTCTCTCTGCCTGCTGGGGGTGGATGTCATGAGTGCTCCGCCTGCCAAAGGAAACCGCTGTTGTATTTATGTATGTGAGCACAACTGTTATTACAGCGGCTGATTTAAACAGGACAGAATGAGGGTAATGAATGAGACTCATTCCAGTGGTTCCCCCCCGCCCCCCCTCCTCTGAACACAATGAAACTCTGTCGTTAGAGAAGAAACCCTGTCGCTGCGTTTTCCCCCTCTTTCACCTCTCTCCGTCTTTTTATTCTGCACTCACTTTTTCCTTATTTGTCTGTTATTTATATGAGCTCACAGCGGGCAGCGTCACAATGGAAGCTTCCCCGGGGGGAGGCAGTGGCAGCAGGTTTAGGTGTGTGTGTGTGTGTGTGTGTGTGTGTGACCCAGCGGCCACCCCTGCACAGAGGGCCCTTTGTGTACGTCCCCGCTTTCTAACACCTCCACTTTTCTCTTCTCTGCTCTCTTTCTACTCTGTTCCCTTTCTCTGCAGCCGCTGCCAATCCTGCCCACTGACACTTTCATCCACACACACACACACACACACACACGCACACACACACACACACACACACACACACACACACACACACAGACTCCTCCCCGTGTTTAATAGTAGGCAGCGATCACTCATTCTTTCCAGGGAGGGAAAGTGTGTCGTGAACTCTGCGGCTCTGCCCCCCCGAACATCCTGCTGCTGTGTCTCTGCTCCGAGAGCACCCAGATGTTTGGCTGTATTTTCACACATATGCACTTGCAAGTCATGGTACAGATGTTTTGTCTCTCCCTGCTGATATATTCATCTAAATATAACCTAAATTTACCTTCAGGCCCCGACTGAGCATCACTTCCTGTTTCCTGCTTCTACTCTCACACTTCTGTTCCACCTTTCTCTCTTCTAATCAAAGGTGCTTATATGGGCTAATCATTTGTCCAGAAGGGTTTAGGTCATGGAAATATGGAACTGTGCTGCACAGAAATGAACTGTGTTTCTGTCTCAGCAGCGCTGCAGGACTCGTGACTGCGGGAGGCCAAGGGACGCTGTTTTTTTTTAACAACCAAAGAGATTATATTACTCAGGACTTCAGTCTGTAGTTTGGATTCAGTTTGGACACCGAATCATTCAAACTATGTTTTTTATATGTGCTACAACGTTAGCTTAGCATGCCTGTAAAATGTAAATATTTAGTCGACAGCAGGATGGCAGATATTTTCATGTTAAACCACCTTGTGTGGGATATCAGAGGAATGTTGACGAGAGGAAGAGAAGCTCAAAGATTTATGAAGCTCCCCTAAAAGTCAATAACAGGCTCGGGTTACGTCCACGGCGCTGCACTGATTTATGTTTAATAAGCTTCAGGTGTTTGGGCTGCAGAGGGCGGGAAGGGAGGGGCTGTTCCACACACACACACACACACACACACACACACGTCATGCTCTCAGTCCTTTTCTGCTGTCACAATCTTTACGGACGCTTCAATTTGCCCGGCTGCCTCCGTGTGCAGAAACAGAGCTACCTTTGTTACCGTGGCGCCCGGCGCTCAGACGGCATCATGTGCTCGCCACAGACGCTCGGACGACAACACGGCGCGTCAGGCTCGGGCAGAGACAAATGGAAAAGATAATAAATGACTTATAAGCAAAGAAGGAGGAATGTGCCGGAGAGGTCAGGGGTGAGACTGACGGCAGGTATTAAGCCCCCCCCCCCCCCATCCTTCGCTCTCTGCTGTGTTCATGTGAGTGACGGGCACTTTGTGCAGGTCGGAGCGTGAAACAAAGGTCACTGTGTGCAGGAGGTGTGACCCCCCCACCCAGAAGCAGGCGGGATGGAGCAGAGAGGACCTTCAGAGCCGAGGTGTCGACACCTGTGGAGTGGGCAGGACGTTTACAGGAACTGAAGCTCTGTGCAGCTCTGCCTCTCAGAAATGACTTTGTTACATGACGTGCATGAGGAAGGAAACGTAATGCAGTCACAACCACATTTTCTATTAATATAATGAAGACATTAAATTAACGTAACTGGCAAGTTACAAAAGTGTAGATACTGAACGTCTCAGGAAAATGTTTACCGACCATGTCTTTATTTAATTTCCCTTTGAACTGATGGTGATGACAGCTAATAAACAGACGGCTAAACCACCTGACATGGACCAGGAAGTGTGCAGACATCACGCTGGATTTTGCCCACATTTCCCGCTCTATTTTATGGACTCGATTTTCTGGAATCAAGAGGCAGAAATGAGCTGAATAATCCTCTGTTCACATCCCTGTATCTTAGATGAATCTCTGACGGACTAAAGACACCGACCTCGTAAAGATCTGACTCTGATGACCCGGTGGGTCTTCATTCAGCCGAAGAGACGCTTCTTTCATAACTGCTGCATCTTCCAAGGGAGGGATATTTTAAAGGAGGCTATGTGACTTATTTACGGATCATCTCTCTCACCTCTTTTTTGTATTACCTCTATTTATTTGTTTTTTGCCCTTCAAGTAAAAGCTGTCCATAAATAAGGAGTTTAAAATAAAGAGCATGAGGTGTGTCACGGTGGCGTCAGTGGGAAGTTTGGCACCGACACAAAGATGTATTTTACCAAGCCTCCTTTTCCACCTCCACCCACATCTGTCTGGTCTTGCCCTCAGACCCCCACCCCACACACACACACACCCCTCTCCCCTCCCTGAGCCCCTCTCAGATCCTACCTGTCATTTATAAGCCTGTTGTAAATCATCACAGCGAGCATTCCTGCTGACACTTCAAAGTGTCTCAACAAGACGGACAGAGAGCGAGAGTGAATGTGAAATATAAGAGCAGAGAATGTGTTCACAAACGTCTGCAGCGGCCCGCCCCCATGTTTCTGTTCATTTATTTACCTGTCCGGGCACGCACACACAGACACACAAACACGCACGCACACACACACGCACACGCACGCACACACAGACACACACACACACGCACACACACACACACATGCACGCACACACACACACGCACACACACGCATACGCACACACGCACACGCACGCACACACAGACACACAAACACGCACACACACACGCACACACACACACACACGCACGCACACACACACACACACGCACACACACGCATACGCACACACGCACACGCACGCACACACAGACACACAAACACGCACACACACACACACACATGAAGAATGGTATTTAAATATGAAATGGGGCTTATTTTTCTTACAACGGGAGCTGACGGGGGAGCCGTGATTTTAGTCTTGTTACCTGACGGGGGGACGCTGCATTCACAGCCCAGCGCTTCAGAATACGATGTAGTTTTCAGAAGTTATATTGTCTTTGTCTCTTGTCTCTCTGTGAGGTAAAACATTAGTTTAATTGGATCCTTTGTGATGAGCGAACCAGGCCACCCACAGCAGCAGGTCATTAAGTCTGAGAGCTGAAAATGAGACAAATGAAAGAAGTCTGTAAAGAGAAGAAAACAACTTAATTGCCTCTTCAGTGCAGCCTCTTCTCTTGTAGAAAGCAGCCCGAGTATACGCTGAGCTGTGATATAGCATATCCAGGCCACATGTTGCCCTGCAGAGGAACAGTGGTGTCCGGTGCTCCCGTGCTCGCTCTGTATTGTCTCTCAGTGGGTAGGAGGAGGTTGCGAGTGATAATTGCAGGTTTTGTACACAAGGTCACGGTTCAGGTGGAAAAGAAAAGCCTGTTGATTCGATTGGTTCTTCCTGCGATGCTGTTTTTGTGTGTCGTGTAAAATGGCACAAGTGGCTCTTATTCAGCGGACACACGCTGGAGGGCCCTGCCTTTCTCCTCACCACAATGCCCTTCAATTCCCTGGGCAGTTCTCAGGTGGATCAGCTTACCCATAATGCCTCAGTGGCTCACCTGAGGAGCGACCCAGCTGCTTAAACCTGCTCCAGTCACATGGGGAGGGTTACAGTTACACACACACACCGTGATGCACAGATACACATTCATACACACCTGAGAGCAACACAGTCACACGGCTGTGAAATGTTTAAGCTGCAGTAAAGCTGGAAAACAACCATTGTGACAGACACGTACACACATGCAAGCAATCAGGAGACATTAGCACTACACTTTGCTAAGCTCATGTTAGCACTGAACTGTGTCAGGGAGAACAGTACACCGTCACCCAACCTGCTGCTGCACAGGTCCTTTCTCTCTCCAGCCAATCACAGGCCTTCCCTCCCGGCTGACCGTCCACGTGCTCACCGAGCCGAACGCTCAGATTCCTGCACAAGATTGAAACATGAAACTTTCCCAAGACAACACAGCAACCCGACACTACACACACTTCACACACACTCACACACATTCTTTATCAGGTTACACCACCGGTTTCTGCAAGCAAACACACCTGTAGCACACACGCACACACACACAAACACACACACACACACACACACACACTCAAACATTGTGTTTCCAAACAATAACCTTGGCATGTGACCTTTTTTAGCTTTGAACAAATTTTGCCATATCAGCTAACCTAGCATGTGTATGCTAACTGATAGCTATGATATGGATAGTAAAGCATTTAGTAACTTAGCGTTCCTCCACTGATTCTGACTCGGACATTTCAAACATATAAAGCTGCTTCAATGTTGTGGGCGGAGCCGGACCATGATTGGCCACGCCCACTCTGTGTGGATGGGTAATGGTCTAAACGCTCTAGTTTTAGTTTCAGGTTTTTGTGGCTGTCTAATAAAATTCTCAACTTTGATTTTATAATGATTTTTACTTTATGCCAAATATCCAGCAGCTTTAAAGGACTGATCAGTGGTGCTCCTCGGGCAGGCGAGTTATCTCTGCTCACACAGAGAGGGTCGTCCGTCAGCTGTGAACCTTCTGCTGGACAGAATAATTCTCAGGTTCACTTAAACATGATTGCACAAATATCCTGCTTATTAAACGTTTGAGCTGCTACAACGACCCCATTCTCGCATACAGTCGAACACATGCAAGCAATTATGTGACATGAGCAGCACACGGTCAGAGTATGAAGCAGTTACAGGAACACACACAGACCGGCAGCGCTCCTCAAATAACTTGGTTTGTATTTTAATTAATTCTCTCTGTAGCAGCACAGACCTTCTTTTAATGAAGGTCATATTTCTTTAAAGGGTCGAGAAGTAAGACGGGAGGATTGTATTCATGTACATTGATTTAAAATGTGTAATCAGTTTTATGTTTTAATTTACAGCTGATAGAAGAGGTTCCCTGCTGTGTGTGGAACGAGATCCATGCTGGTAAAACATACCAGTAAAAGCAGAGGGATCGGGGGTATTACAGTCCAGATATGCAGCATGTGGAGCCGTTTAAAGACAACGAGGGGATTTATTTCACTCCGAGCTGATTTACTGTCGACCGAGCGGGCATAAAAACTAAGAGACACTGTGATGAATCCGATTTCTGCTAAAATCTGCACATGTGCTCGTGCTACTGTGCTAAAAAGAAACAGTTTGAGTGTGTGTGTGTGTGTGTGTGTGTGTGCATGTGTGCGTGTGTCTAAAACAGACGGGACTGAAGACACAGGAAAAAGAGAGACTGCAGGACATCAGAAGATTTACCGTCTCTAAAGCTCTTGGACGGCTCTGAACACGCAGGGATTCAAACTGATACCTGATTCTGTCTGGAGTCTGTTTCTCTACTCCAGCTCACCTCATCTCTCCGTCCCACAGCGCCCAGGTCTCACTCACCTTTGACCTCCAAAGAGCTTGCTCAGTGACTCCACAGAGCCTTACAGTTGCACGCTGCCAACCAGGTGCAAAGCTGCAATCCTGTGACTGTGGCTGTTTAAATAAGTTTAAATAAGATAAACTGAGCAGGAAGAAGACGAGATGAGAGGAAGTGAAGGAAACGAGGGGACAGTGCGTCAGTCACGAGGTAACTTGAGCTCCCGTTGTGGCCGAGCGAGAGCTTTCTCAGCAGAGGTTTGGCTGCAGGCGACGACAGAAACATTCTACCTGTCACGTTTGTCCATCTCACATCCTTCAGGTGTGTTTGTTTCTGTAAACTTTGTCCACCACAAAGATCAGTGAGGGAGATGGGAGTGTATCTGACATGTGGGCTGTGTTTAGATCGATGTTAATGGAGCTAACCTCTCCTTATGTTGCTCAGTGTTAGCCTGTATGTCATCTTCTTACTGTTACCATCCTGTAAACATGTTTATTTCTGCTGTGAAGTTTAACATGGGGCTCTATGGGGAATGACTCACTGCTGTGGACACCAGAGGAAGTGCAGCGTGTGCAGGTCACAGCATTTTACATGAACAAATATAAAGGCAGCAGGTTCTGGGCCTGAACTCACAGATTCTTTGTTTAAATGGGAGAAATCGTGGACACAGCCTGTGAGCGAATCAGACGTCTCTGCAGGTTTCAGTTTATTATCCTGTTTGTGTGTTAATATTCTGTTACTGTTATGTCTGCAGTCTGGGCCTGCTGGGGCTCCTCGCTCTCTGGTGTTACAGTGAGGGGCTGCAGTTTGGTGTGTGTGTGTGTGTGTGTGTGTGTGTGTGTGTTTTGAGGTGTCTGACGTGACCTCATTAATTTCAGGACGGTGAAAATCCGAGTGTCTTTATCTTCATCCCGTTTCCCGCCTGAAACTCCTCGTCACAGTCTGTCACAATCTCAGGGTGTGAGATTGGTGTGAAATATGTTTCTCTGTTTGTTCCTGTGTGTGCGCGCTCATACAGTATCTGTGTGTGTGTGTGTGTGTGTGTGTGTGTGTGTGTGTGTGTGTGTGTGTGTGTGTGTTTCCCCTGTGACTCCATATTCCAGAGTAACTGTCATCACTCGGCCATAAAGCAGACGCCTGTTGCCCCCATGTGACCGTCACAGACGCACAGAGGTGATTAACTCGGGTCACCGTCTGCACGCATCAACACACTGTCACACGCGGCGTCACAGAACCTCCTCAAGGTTGTCTCCGCCTCCAACATGGTGAACATGAAGAATTATGTGTGTTGGTTTTACAGAATAGCTTTACTGAGAAGACTCAGACGACGAATATAATTTTGCTCGTTGAGCTGAGTCACGTGGGCGGGAAGTAAACTGGCTCCTGTTGGCCCGTCCAGAGACATCCAGGGCAACAGTTTTGTGTTTAAAACATTTTATATCACAGATTTATTTGACTTGTCTTCATTGCTTGTTGCTGTTTAAACTTTTCCTCTTGATTGCATATCAAAGACACCAAAGTGATCTCAAAGAAAGACTGAGATTATTTTCACCCCGTACATCTGGGAACTTATTATTATTATTATTACTACTTATTATGTATTTGATCCTTCTGTAACAACTGTCTGTGTTTTCCTCTCATAACACAACAGGAAGTGTGTGCCGAGAGAGGAACACCTCGGCTGAAGCAGGACATTAATGGCGTTCTGACATGCTGTGGTATTGGATGTAACACTGCGTTGCTGTGTCTGAGGTGTCGATGATCTTTGGCCTCGCTGAGACACACAGCGTCCCTGTGACATGCCATTATCTGCCAGTTAGAAACCGCTGTGTGGTTCAGCGGTTAGCAGAGCAACAAAGTCCGAACCCGCGGGCCGGCCTGGGCCTGTCTGTGTGGAGTCTGCATGTTCTCCCTCCGGCTTCCTCCCACAGTCCAAAGACGTGCTCGTTCATCGGTGACTCTAAACTGCCGGCTGGGATCGGCTCCAGCTCCCCCGCGACCCTTTATGGATAAAGATGTAGATCATTGATGGAACTTTAAAACGTTCCGTGTCAGAGGTCTGATATCTGATTTTTTACCTTTCAGTGTTTAACAAACAGCAGCCAACAAATCGTCTGCCTAAACCTCCAGCTTGTGTCCCACAGACAGGACTGTTCCTCAGAATCATTGATGAGGTGATCCCCTCCTTCCTTCATCCAAAGCTCTCCTTTTGACCAGCTCACAGTGTGTATGCGACCCTACCAGCTGACCTCTCTACAAGCTGATTGGCTGTTGAAACAGGTGACATCTTGTTCCACTGGAGAGCTGCTGAGCTGAGTTTCAGGAGACCCCGTCAGCCGGCCTGAGTGCAGCTGAGATGGACCAGCTCACACTGCAGCTGCTGAGTTTGGTCTCTTTGTGAATCTTTGCTTTGAAGCGTCTAAAGAGGGGAGAACATGACTTCATTATTTAGGGGAAGGGACTCTTTAACAAAGCAAAAACAACAATTCAGTCACAATGAAACACAAAGACACTTCTGTCCTCCTCCCTCGGGCTCTCTCATCTTTGGGAAACAGAAGCGCTGCTCCTCTCCCGGTGAGGCTGCATGTGGCGTCTTGCAGGACTTGATTCCTTCCATCGCGCTGGGTGCTGCAGAGCCCGCCGGGGTTTCTGCTCTGGGACTTTTTGGCAGAGAGAGTCCGGGCTCTCAGGAAGACACACACGCTGCAGGGCAGAATTAGAGATAATAAATAAAGCATTTGGAAGAGCTTCAGTCGACTTGTTCTTTTTTTAGCAGCGTTTTTCTCCCACCCTGCAGTGGATGTGAGCAGCAGCTATTCACTGCTAATCTGCTCTGTTTGTCCTCCAACAAGTCAGAACACCTCCGTGTGTGTGTGTGTGTGTGTGTGTGTGTGTGTGTGTGTGTGTGTGTGTGTGCGTGCGCGCTAACATGACTCGTTCCAAAGTTCAGTAACAGCCTCTCCCTGAGCCAGCAGTGAGCTCCTCCTGTCTCTACCTGCGCGCTGAAGAAGACATTTTATTGTAAAGAATAAATCCTGTCGTTTGAAACTCTTTGAGCTGACGGTGTAACCGTGTCCTGACTGTACAGCCTGTAAACTGAAGAAGATGCAGCTTCTTGCAGTGCTGATGGGAAGGTGAGCCGCCATGTGCTGACATGAAACAACATGAAAGCTGTGAGGGGATCTGAGAGGAGAAAGTGATTAAAGAACTCTGAGAGCTCAGGCAGGCGATACGTGACAGCTGATCTCAGGTCAAACACATGATGTTGGTGTTTAAGGTCATGTGACTTGTGCTCAAGGGTTTCACAAGAGTTTTCACAAGAGTTTTCACTTCTCATCATGATCATGTGTCCATGACCAACAGATCATTCACTGTGACGGGTGTAGCTCTGACTCACTGTCGCCCTCTGACCTGCCTGTGCTCATCAGGCCGTCAGAGGTCGATAAACAAGTTACCCAGAGGTCGATAAAGCACCCTGACCTCTCTGACCACATCCCGGGGTGAGAGTGATCCTCTGTCCCTTTTACTAGACACACTTCTCCCTCTGCACCTCCACCTGCTCCTGTCTGTTATCATCATCAGCCAGGTATGTCTGACTCACACACACAGGCCTTTGATCTGAAGTGAGTCCGTTTCATGCTCTGCATTGCATCCTGATGTCATCACTGTTCAAGTGTTACCCACCACTGCAGCAGGCCCATCACTGCGCTGCAGGGGCACAGTTACACGTCTGAACCGTCCTAACATCACATCACTGCAGCATCCTGAAAGATGGATGATGATGAATCTGTACGAATACTCGAGTAAAGTCTGTGCGTGCTTTCTGTTTTTGATTTCAGGAGATCATTTTAGTGCTGGGAAAGAGACTTTCTGACCCCGCCCCCTCTTTCTGACCCCGCCCCCTCAGAGAAGAAGACTGGAACCTGATGAATTTCAAAACAAAGAAACAGGAAAGTAAATGATATTAAAGAGAGTGAAAACATGGCGGACTGTGAGCTCGGAGTGTAACCACTGCAGAGTATGATTAATGATCTCCTCTCATAAACACTGTTATTATTAATCAGCTGGTTGGAGCATCGTGACAACACAGGAGGTGTAAGTCACCGTCCGGCTCGCGGCAGACTTTCTGTGGTTCAGTAAAAGTTTGCCTTCATGTGGAACGACTCTCTGTGAAGCTAACAGAGCAACACTGCTGCTTGTCCAATGGGAGACTTCCACTGCGGGTTAAGGTGCAGGAGCAGCAGAGGCGCTGCAGGAGCAGCAGAGACGCTGCAGGAGGAGCAGAGGCGCTGCAGGAGGAGCAGAGACGCTGCAGGAGCAGCAGAGGCGCTGCAGGAGGAGCAGAGGTGCTGCAGCAGAATACACGCATAGTTTAGAGTTTAAATCTTTGGTAGTTATAACTCTTAAAGATCAGGTTTCCTCGTTCTCAGGCAGCTTTGACCTTTTGGTTTGCATAAAGCCAACATCTTCTCGCTCTGCTGACCCTCCCGTTCTGCAGGTCAGTTTCTGTTTTAATCCACTAAAGAGCACTAACTTTCACCGGTAAACTCGAGGTGTGTGTGAGACGTGTTGATGTGCTTTAGTGTGTCACTGAGCGTGGAGCAGTCGGCCTCAGGCCTGATGGGACATAATGCAGAGGAATGCAGAGTGAGGCCACACCATGACACACACCTCTGTCTGCTGTCCAGCCCGAGGCGGCGTTCACACAAACACACTGCCAACACCTCGTCATGAAACTGTGACGCAGCTCTCTGCTGATCCAAACACAACAGGGATCTCTTCTCGAAGTCATGATTTCATCCTGATTCGGCACAACGCGAGGCAGACGTGCAGATTTATGAATGGTGGGTGGGTGGCTGTGGTGCAGGTGTTAGCATGTTAGTGGCACTGTGTGTGCGTGTGTGTGTGCGTGTGTGCGTGCGTGCGTGCGTGCGTGCGTGTGTGCGTGCGTGCGTGCGTGTGTGTATGTGTGTGTGTTTTTGTGAGCTCACACAATGAGGTCATGGGCATGCAGAGTGAACAGACCAGAAGTGGAGACAGTGAATAAAACATATACGGTATATACATGTACGTCACCTTTCACACAGCAGGAGAATAAAAACAGGATCTGAAATGATTTTAAAGGAACAGTCTGTGTTTTGAGACGGCATGTTCTCACCCGCTCCTCATTGCACCTCTGAAACATGTTAGGGGGTTAGCTGGCGAAGAGTGAAGAACACTGCAGCGAGTTCTGCTGAGTGTCAGTTTTTTCTTGTTTTGTCACAAACGATTATTTGACACATTTTCCTGAGAGGATGACTCGCAGTGTCCCAGGTGGGGCATTTTTAGAGCCATCATCAGGTCAAAATGCACCTCATGTTATGTTAACATGCTAATGTAAGTTCAATGTTTTTTTCAGTACATTTGAGCACTATAGGCAGGAGCATGTTAGCATGATGTTAGCCTTAAACTCAAGCCGATACGAAGAATATGGACCCAGACCGGATCCGGGGGGGTGTGTATGTGTCACGCAGCACAGTAATGTGGGACGTGCCTTTAACATGCAGCTAACAGGCTGTGAGACACACAGACGTAAGAAGACAGAAGTGATGTAATGTGACACGTGTCACACTCTGACGCTCCGACACAGCCGTGTGTTTATTTGATGCCATTTGACTCAGTGAGTTTTATTGTTCAGCACATGATGCATCCATCCTCCTCTCTGCAGCTTCATCTCATCGATGATGATCAGGTGTTCCTGCTCTCACCTGTGACATCATGACACATCACAGTGTGTTGAGTAGTGCAGATGGTGTCTTTATTCCACCCTCCTCCTCCTCCTTCATCCCTCACTTTCTCCATCTGTAACTCATCTTCTGTTACCACACCATCCATCAACACCCTCACACACTGTCTGTCCTTCTAATGCAAACCAAGCAGCACTACTGCTCCGATGCACACACACACAAACGCACACTGACTCCATCACTGTCACTTGATCCATCACACCAGTTATTTTCATGTTAATCACAGGGACTTTATTGCCTCCCCCGCCCTCCTCACCCCTGACCGACCCCCCCGCTCACCTCTCTGTGCCCCTGAAAAGCTCCGATTGTTCCCGAATGTTCAGCACGACATTGTTTACTCTCATCTCCTGAGAGGGAATCCATCCAGCCACCCAGTCAGCTGCTTATCTGATGCAATGGACCATTGATCCCCGTTTACCCCCACAATGAATCCACTCTGTGCTGGCAGAGAGGATCCTCCACCTGGTAACTTTAAACTGACCTGGTGCTGCAGCTGCAGGTCGTCGGTGTGCTCCTGTGTCACACAGCTGCCTCGTCTCATGCACGCTGCAGCGGTCCATTTCCTTTGGTTTGTGCTGATGCATGTCCTGAGTCAAGGTTAGGTGATGTACAGCTACAGCAAAGAGGACGCGCTGATGTCACCTGAAGAGAGGGAGAAACAATAGCAATATTTTCTTCCAGATATTTATAACATAAGAATTCTGTTTAAGAAATCCCCCCGTCCCTTTAAGCCATCATAAACCTGATGAACGACTTTTCATCCCCCTGTAAATATTTATCCGCTGCACGAATCCAAAGTCCATCAGAGGAGTAAACATCAACATGATCCTTTCTAAGCAGCCTTATATGAAATTAAACAAAGTGATGCTGACACAGAGTTCAGCTAAGTGCCACCATATGGTCACTGTGTGTGTGTGTGTGTGTGTGTGTGTGTGTGTGTGTGTGTGTGTCTTTGCTCACATCAGCCCTTCACCTCAGACACGCTGCATGTGCTGCTCCCAGCAGCTCCGCACACAGAGCGCTTTGTAATTTGTCCGATGTGTTTGGGGTTTTCAAAACATCCTCTGGGGGGTGGGGGGGTGGTGGTGGTGGTGATGGAGTTGGTTTGTAGTGGGTGTCAGTGAAACAACAGACGGCTCACACACGTTCACATGGCGTCCTCGACCCT
>NW_027211739.1:292500-330000 GCF_022749685.1 Semicossyphus pulcher
GAGAGGAGGAGGAGGAGGAGGTGGAGAGGAGGGGAGAGGAGAGGAGGAGAGGAGAGGAGAGGAGGAGAGGAGAGGAGGAGGGGAGAGGAGGAGGAGAGGAGGAGAGGAGGTGGAGAGGAGAGGAGGAGGAGAGGAGGAGGAGAGGAGAGGAGGAGAGGAGGAGGTGGAGAGGAGAGGAGAGGAGGAGAGGAGGAGGTGGAGAGGAGGAGAGGAGAGGAGAGGAGGAGAGGAGGAGGTGGAGAGGAGAGGAGAGGAGGAGGAGAGGAGGAGGAGAGGAGGAGGGGAGGAGGTGGAGAGGAGAGGAGGAGGAGGAGGAGGAGAGGAGGAGGAGTAGGAGGAGAAGGAGGAGAGGAGGAGGAGAGGAGGAGGAGGAGGATGAGCAGGAGGAGAAGGAGGAGGAGGAGAAGGAGAAGGAGGAGGATATATAACAGAAGTTACAGTGCTGATATGAGACCTCGGTGCTAACAGGTAGCACCTCCCTGATTAGAGGAGGAGGAGGAGAAGGAGGAGGAGAGGAGGAGGAGGAGGAGAGGAGGAGGAGAGGAGGAGGAGGAGGATATGTGCTGATATGAGACCTCAGTGCTAACAGGTAGCACCTCCCTGATTAGAGGAGGAGGAGGAGAAGGAGGAGGAGAGGAGGAGGAGGAGGAGAGGAGGAGGAGAGGAGGAGGAGGAGGATATGTGCTGATATGAGACCTCAGTGCTAACAGGTAGCACCTCCCTGATTAGAGGAGGAGGAGGAGAAGGAGGAGGAGGAGGAGGAGGAGAGGAGGAGGAGGAGGATATGTGCTGATATGAGACCTCAGTGCTAACAGGTAGCACCTCCCTGATTAGATTCACAGATGACCACAGCCTCCTCTCCCGTCCCTTCTCTCCCGTCCCTCCTCTCCTGTCCCTCCTCTCCCGTCCCTTCTCTCCCGTCCCTCCTCTCCCGTCCCTTCTCTCCCGTCCCTTCTCTCCCGTCCCTCCTCTCCCGTCCCTCCTCTCTGTCAGGTGGGCTTCACATTCAGTCCCTCCTGTGATCTTATATATGCTATAACACGTCACATATATGACTGCAGTGACACGTGCTGCCTCGTGCTGTGTGACCTGCAGAGTGAGAGGAAGCCATGTCTGTTCTGATTCTGTTCAGGGTCACTTCAGACGAGCGTTTCAACCCAAATATTCTGTCCAGCAGTTTTTCTTCTCTAAAGATCCACGAGGAGAAACAAAGAGTTAAAAACAAGTGAAGCAGTGAGATCAAAGCGTCTGCACATCCTCTCCTGTCACCCGCTCTAAGTGCACGTCCTGGAGTTCTTAAGCTCCCACAATGCACCTCAGCACGCTCAGAGCCATGAGGCCTGGGAAGACCATAAAGCCTTTTTACAAGGTGACATGACATAAAAACACAGGGAGAGCGGAGAGGGAGAAAGAGAGGGGGAGAGAGGGGCAGAGAGAGAGGGAGAGAGAGAGGGAGAGAGAGAGAGAGAGAGGGAGAGAGAGAGGGAGAGTGGGAGAGAGAGAGGGAGAGAGAGAGAGAGAGGGAGAGAGGGAGAGATTAGGGTAATATCTAGGAAAGAGGACAAAACCCTCCTCTCTTCTCTCAATTGTTTGTACTGTGCTTTCTCAATGTGTGTGTGTGTGTGTCTGTGTGTCTGTGTGTGTGTGTGTGTGTGTGTGTGTGTGTGTGTGTGTCTGTGTGTGTGTGTGTGTGTGTGTGTGCGTGTGTGTGTGTGTGTGTTTGAAGCTAGTTTGAATGGGTGGGCCAGAGAGCCGTTCCTTGTCTGCCATCACCCATGTCCACTTCCACACAGCGAGGGCCTCAGAGGGGCTGAAGAGGGGATTACGGTCTGACTGATCCTGGAGGGGCTCGCACTTAACAGCGCTGTAAACAACAGGCTGTTTGAGTGGTTCACACCGAGGGGACGTCAGAGGTGAAGGCTGGGGAGGGGCCACGATCGGCCCGCAGAGAGAGGCTGCTGGTCTGATTAATAATTGTGATAAGCAGAAAGACGTATGTTTTCATTTACAGCACGTTTCTGACTTCAGTCGTTAAATAATCTCAGTTTCTGAGTGACCATGAAACGTGGATTGGGGCCGTTGTAACATGTTTGGCCTTGTAGGCCACCGTATAAAACTAGCAGTAGGTACTTCTCAAATGTAAATCTTTCATCTGCTTCCCAAAACTAAGAGCAGGAGGTCAGAGCTGACCCAAGAAGCTGCTTAAATGACATGTGACTGGAAGCGTCCGATCAGTCAGTCAGACTTCAGAGGGTTCTTAGTGATTTACAGGTACAGTGTTGTTCTCATTGTACTGATGTCCATAACTACAAACACAAGCTGTCATAAATGAGTCCTTCTTGTCCCAGCTGTGATTTCTTTGTGCCTCCGGTCTCAGAGCGATGGCTCTCTGATGTGTGATCAATCGTTCAGCGTCATGGTCCAGGCCTTCGATGGGGCTCTTGTTTTTAGCACCACATTCTCCGCAGTGGTCTCTGCAGGGCTTCAGCTCTTTGGGTTTTTGATTATGAAGGCCTCCAGGATTCATCATGACGGCCTCGCTCGGAGGATCGGGATAAACCAGGGCCCATTCCAGGAGAACGGGGGTTAGAGATGGGGCTTAGTGATGTTTGTGCGTGACAGAGGTTCATATAAAAAGATTTTGCTCCATAATTTGCTTGGTTTGGTCCCGATCCAGGACGGCAGAGGAATTCAGCTCAGTTGCAGGAGTTTGGGGGAGGGGAGCTGCAGAGAGCTGGCCCACTCAAACACCCGGCACAATGTGGTTCACATTTCTCTCCCTCAGACTAAATGTAGCATGAATTATCTCGCTCTCCAGTTGAAAGGGAAAACTTTGATTTCATCTCATGTGGAGCTGAAATGTAGCATTAAAGTCTACAGTATGAAGTCCACAGAGCAGATCTGAGTCTGACTCCCTCTGCCAGGCTGCAGCTCCCTCCTCTGCACACCTCCTCCTGCTCTACATGTGAAGGTAAACAGAGTGTAAAGAATGAGTGAGCTGGAGTCGGACTGTCTCTGCCTCTCTCCTCTCGGTGTTAGCAGCAGCGTGTTGTGTGCTGGTCGCTCTCTCTTACCTCTGCTGATGACAGCAGGCCATAAACATCATAAATCATCATCTCACAGCATTTATCCTTTATCTTGTGTTCACACAGGCATTCTGCACAAGCAGCCAAATGCAGCAGCAACAGGTTTCTGAGTTCAAACATCATCATCATCATCATCATTAAATACGGTCATCAACAAGCCAGATCACATTCACAGATTGGTTCTCGAGGTCTGTTCTCCTCTCAGTGTGCGGCCGCTCTGCCTCTCTCCCATGAGAACGTTCTCCAGAGTTAAAGCTCTGGAGCCAGAGGATTTCAGCGGAGCACTGATGGTTTATTTTTGCAGCCCTCTGTGGTGCCGGACCAGCTCAGCCCAGCCCGGCTCTGTGCCGCTCACGGAGCCGTTCAGGAAGGGCCCCGTCACTCCAGATGGTGCTTCAGTCGCTGCCAGAGAGGGTCTGAAGGCCTGGCTGCCGGCCTACAACCACAACCTCTGACAGGCTCGAGCCTCAGGCCCGTCTGAACCAGCACAAAGCACCTTTTCAGGGACTGTCTCGCTCCTGTTCCCCCCACTCACTGCTCAGCCGGGGGCCACCACCTCACGGAGCCTGGGAGGGAGAGTGTTTACAGCAGAGTGGCTGAGGTTCAACATATTGATTCATATGTTCCCAACAAGTGGTGACCACTGAAGAGCCGAACCCTGCAGTTCCTCTGGTGTCCACTTGAGGCTGCCTCCAGCAGTGAGTCAGTCCCCATAGAGCCCCATGTTAAACTTTACAGCAGAAATAAACATGTTTACAGCCTGGTACAAAAAACAGTTTGGGTCTCTATAGCTCATTTCTCTCTTCATGACAACTGTACGGGGAGAATCTTTATACAGCTCACCTGTTTACATTATATTAAGGCTTAAAGTGATGCAGCATTAGGGGCGTGGCCTCTTTGAGTGACAGCTGGGAGCTGCTAGCTGTCTGCTAGTTGTCCCCTCAGCTAATTCAGTCACTGAACGTAACCTCTGGGCCGTGTTTGTGCTGTTGGAGCCTTTTGGAGATTTGTTCATGTAAATATCAGACAGATAATCTGATATTAAAATACTTCTGTGTTTGGATCACTGAACATTTGGATAACAACACACCTCGCTCCTGTCCAGCTCCATCCTCTCGTCAAAGAGGGCCCCTTCTGGCTCCAGAAAACCAACATGGTGACGGCCACAATCCCGAACTCGAGGCTTTAAAAAGGCAAACCGATTGGTGCCGTCATGGTGGGTTGGCCCATTATTTACATAGACTGTGGTTCCCATGTGGGACAGGTGAAGGAGACCAGTCAGACTTTAATCAGAGCCTGTGTACATCACTTCAGGATACAGAGGAGGGCGGTTTGCAGAGTTAGTGAAAGCCTCAGTGTATCATTGATCAGCATGGTATTGACTTCCTGCTGCTTTAACTCACAGAAACTCTTTCTGATGTGAGAATGGATCAACGTGTCGGGCCTGGAGGAGACGGATTCTAACCTGCGAGTGAACCCAGAGCTCGCTGAGTCTGAGCCTGCAGCACACTGTGAACTGTGTGCCCTCCTCTGTGCATGTACAAACCACCTCAACCGCAGCACTCCCCACACCCAGCATTGTCTCTGGATGAAAAAAGAAACTATCCATAATGTTGCAACACTTTTCTATTGGCGGGTGGCGGCAAACTGAAAAGAGAGAGAGATCCAGAGAGACGCGGTGTTGGAGGAGTGAAGGGCTTTGAGGTAAGTGATTAAGTCAGGAGCTCTAATTATCCGTCCTGCCTGAACAGGACAGAGCGGCTCCTGTTGTTTCTGAGCAGACAGGCAGGTATAGAACACGTCACTCACTGCACACTTTTATTTAATGACCTCCTGACTGTACAGAATGGGAGAGAGAGAAGTTTCCCTTTACCTGCTCTGAAACTTTCAGCAGCACACAATCACTCCAACTATTCAGCTCAGGGGGGGGAGAGGAGGTGGGGGAGGGGGGGGGGGAGGGGCCGACACACCTGGAGAGAAAGAGTGAGGGGAAAAGTAGAGACGCAAACACTCCGAGAAAGAACCAACAAACGCTGAAAGCACATTTGAAACTGACAAATTGAGAAGTGGGGGGGTCGAGCTGTTGGCATTCAGAGGAACAGAGAACTTCTTGTTAGCTGTAAAGAGTGATGCAGGTGAAAAGGGGAGGAGGGTCCTGGTGATTTATTCCCCCTGTCTGTCTGCAAGGCGTTGATATGGTGATCATTGGTCATTTAGATTGTGAACAGTCCACCTGACAAAGGTAGGCGCCAACAGCTGCAGCTGAGAGGGAAAAACTTTGCTCTGAGACTGAACTCGTGACGTTCGGTTTACTTTATCTAAAGCCACCGCAACCTGAGTCCACAGCAGCCTTCTGACCTAGTATATATTATATAATTATATAATTATATATTATATATTATATATAGCCCTCTATGTACAAAACAATAAGCATCTAAAAAGGTTTTCTGGGCACGTATCTCTGGGAGGAGAGCCCGGGGCAGACCCAGAGCTCGCTGGAGGGATCATATATCCCACCTGGCCTGGGAACGCCTCAGGATCCCCGAGGAGGAGCTGGAGATCGTTGCCCGGGAGAGGGACCTCTGGGCTAACTTGCTTAGCATGCTGCCACCGCAACCCGACTCCACACAAGCTAAATGGATGGTTGTTGGGTTTGAATTGGGTTTTTGGATATTCATGTCAAAAATGACCTAATAAATACCAATAAACAATCATAAGAGGATTCGCACAGCAGCTAGTTGGCTGTTTACACCCAGCGTTAGCATCTCCAGAGTGTACGCTGCAGTTATCATGAGTTTAGTTTGGGCTGTTAAGGATCTATTTTTGGTGGCGGATGTTGAGCATTAGGGTTGTAATAATACAGCACTACAGAGCATCATTTAGCATAGCATTTATAGCTTTGAGAACAAAGAGTGGCATCTCAGCTAACGTAGCATGTGTATGCTAACTGCTAACTATGATATGGATACCAGAGTATTGAGTAACTCCGCATCAGTGAGCAGATGAAATGAATAATTTTCAGATGCTTCCACCTCTGACTCAGACGACTCAAACATAGAAAGCTGCAACAAGCTGACAGGTGCTGTAGTTGTGGGCGGAGCCAGACAGATGACCGGCCACGCCCTCACTGTCTGCCAGAGGCCTTGACTCTGCTTGGAGCGAGAAATGAAGGAAGAACTCTGCAGGAAAACATTCATCAGATTGTGAATGAGTAGAAGTGAAAGTCTGTGAATCGTCCTCAGGAAGCAGGTTTGGCTCCGAGCTGTGAGTCGGACGTTTCTTCTTCTGCTCTCACTTTGAGACCAAATCAATCCAACCTCCCTTCTTCCACTTCCTGCTCCCCCTCCCCTCCTCTTCTTCCTCCTCCGGCACCAGTGTGTGTGTGCGCATGTGTGTGTGTGTGTGTGTGTGTGTGTACTCCTGGGAGCCATAGCCCTGAAGAACTGCCCTCCTGCACACTTTCAATTAAACATCATTTATGGGCACTCTTTTTTTACAAGCGTTTTTTACAGCCTGGGCCTGTGTTTACTCCTGACAGTAACAGTGCTGGAGTGTTTAACTGTCCTGTGTGTACATTTCCATATATCTCAATCCAGCCTGTCTGCTGACACGCAGACAGCAGGAGGACGAGGCAGCAGACGACTCCACAGACACCAGAAATAAACTGCAGGTTCAGTTCAGCTCCACTGTGAGGGGAAGGATGGCAGGTAGTCTCTGAACTCGGCCTCTGAGGCTGGCTGTATGTCAGCACCAATCAGCAGCTATCTGTCTGTGCTCAGCACACCTGCTTGTGTCGGCCCGTGCAGGGAGTCAGGACCGTTGTTGGCTTTTCCTGCGTCGAAAGACGTCGGGCGTGGAGACGAGCACACCTGGTTCATGTCATTTACCTGCTCGCTCTGTGGAGGTGTGAGCCTGCTACCTTCCCGAGCTCTCTGAGCTTCTTCAGGCTGATAAATGAACTCTGGTCAGCCAGCATCTCATTCTGTGGGAAACACGATGGTTAATTAGCTCATTAGCAGCTAATGAATTAGGCATGGCCACAGACTGTTGATAGCTTGGTGCTCGTTAACCCCTCGCTCCTCTCCAGCTCCACCCTCTTGTCCAAATATGGTCACTTCTGGCTCCAGAAAACCAAGATGGCGACGACCAAATTGCAGAACTCACGTCCATTATTTATACAGTCTATGGTCACGACCAGAGGGGGGTCGGTGTTTACCAAGTACGGGCCTAACAAGAGTTAGTATTGAGGTGCATCGTGGGAAATGTGAGAGCCACTCTAAGAGCCGGGTGAACTCTTTAAGCTCGGGTTGTTATAGAACTGAACTCTGCTGGGTCCGGCTCCGCTGGCTCTCTGCTACATGCAGGATTCTGTTCGTGCAGAGACTTCAACACTTTGGAAAAGCCGTGTTTGACACCTTGGCACGACATCATTAGCATGCATCAGGGTTTATGACTTCTGATGTCACCTATGACATCATCAGTGTAAGACAAGGCCGGGGGGAATAGGGCTGACGGGGGGGGGGGTGTTGTGATTGGCATCAGTGGGCAGGGAACGCTATGACTCAGCTCATTTACAGGACACACCCAGAGCTGTAAAGCTGTTCGCCTCACACACTCACAAGTTTATACTTCACACTGTGAGATGCTGTGTGCACATCGACGCCGGCTCTTTCCCTGCAGGTGTGTGCGATATCTAACCTGCTTAAATCTGACCTAACACTGTGACACGGACACGTCACTCCCCGTTCTGCCGCTCGGTCGACAAACAGAGCCGTCTGAGTCTTGAGTCTTCTGGCAGCTCTGCCCTGTGATCGTCCTGTAAACGGTTTACTTTCAGCGCCTCTTTTTCTTGATTCCCCTCAGAGAGCTCTGACCTCTGACCTCAGAGAGCTGTGACCTCAGAGGGCTCTGACCTCAGAGAGTTCTGACCTCAGAGAGCTCTGACCTCACAGCCTCACACGCTGCACAGTCAGCGTGTAAACTCGCCACAAGTGGAGTCTGAATTACGATCGCTCAGACACAATTGAGCCATTAGTGAATGTTTAGAAGATCCCACGGGGCAACAAGCCACACACACACACACACACACACACACACACACACACACTCGGCTTGTTTATCCTTCCATGCAGAACCAGACATGGAGCCGTACAAGCCCCTAATCACACACACGTAGCCCCCTCCCTCTCATGAGCACTGACCTAGAGATGAACCGTTCATTATCTGCGACTCAATGCAAACGTTGAGCGGAGCAGACACACACTCTGAGCCCAAACAGTTCAGAGGAAAATCTGCTTCTAATGCAGGAATAAAAACTCAGATTAACTGGGAGGTGGTTTCACTGGTTCACAAAGTTTAAACCCTGACATGAGGCTTCGGCTCCCTGAGACTCGAGTGTGAACACAACAGAAACCTCCGAGGAGCGTTCAGGTGTTTCACCTCCCACATTTTAACACAAATATCTGAACTTACATTTTCAGGGTTACTTTGGGTTTAATGTATTTGAGGAGCGTTGCATCGCAGCACGCTGCCTTCTCAATGATCAGCAATGTGTTATGAACACATATAAAAGCTGCGTCCTTGGTGTGTCCATCAGGTCAGAGTTCGGTCGGGGTCGGGGGTTACGTTCAGGACTAAGCTGTGAGTATCGTGGTCCCTTGGCAGCTTTGTTAAACTTTAAGTCACCCTCTAACTACCCCTCCCTGCCTCTGACCCCTCCTCCCGTCTGGGGTTGGGGGGGTCTTATCTCCAGTGAATGTGGGCTCCTCTGGCTTCACACAAAGCCTCATGTTGACATTCCAGAGGACCGAGCCTTGTGCAAACACACCAGGCCCCACCAGATGGCCGGGCGAGGGAGGACGGGCGAGGACGAAGGACGCAGAGGAGGAGGAGGGACAGGAAGAAACCGCGAAACCACAATGAAAATCACTTTTACCAACCAAGTGTCAGGATACAAGACTCAGTGTGTCTCTGAGTGTCTCAGGTTCTGTCTTTCTGACCCTGTTAAATGTTTCTGCAGATATTTGTCCCTCAGATTCAAGTCAGTACTTTCACCTCGTGTCCTCAAGCTGCGACCTCGTCCCCCTGAAGTCATTCAGAGCTAATATTTGAGGGTCACTGGGTTAATCTTCAGGGCATTAGGAAAAAGCCTCCAAATGAAAAACTCGCGGGTGGGTCTGTTTATCGCTCTGTGCTCCATGAGCCGCGGGGCGTCGTGAGGGAGAAGCATCAGAGAGCTTTCAGCGTGTGGTAGAAATATTCTGATCATCATAGAAGTGATTCTAAATCTATCGAAACGTTTAAATAATGTCTGACGCCTTCATCTCATCTGCCTCGTTCACTCAAACAGCCTTTTCACTTCCTGAAGCAGAGCGTCACTGACGGACTGCAGACTGCACTGAACTACTTTATTTATCCTGCTGGTTTCGGACGATACTTAAGTCGAGCTGTCAGGAAGGAAAAATGATATCGGAACGCCTCAAACGTGAGCACATCACTCGTTTAGTTCTTTAAACTGGCTCTCGGTATGTTTAAAATAGATTTTACTGTTAACACTGAGGCATCCACCTGGTGTATCTCTGACCTGTTGGTCCCACATGAGCAGGTGTGATGGAGGAGGTCAGGGGTCCGTTTCACAAAGGGAGGTAACTTAAAACCCTCATTCGACTTCCTCATTCATTCAGCCCGTCTCACGCGTGTGTTTGAGCGGTTACCGAAGAAGAAACGTTGCGTCTCTGTGCTGCTCTGACCGCTTTGCAAAAGTCTTTTATAATTATGATAAAAAAATCAAAAGACAAATCTGTGTCAAAGTCATCATTTGTAGATTTTCCACCACCACTGCCGAGAGCGCTCAGATAAGACGGCGTAAGTTATTGGAATTTTTTTTTTTTAAACTAACACATTCAGTTTAATCAACATGAATTATAATGTATGTGAAGTCAGCATCATGTTAGGGATAAAGCTGATGCACATTAAAACAGCCACTGAATGATATTTAATCTGTTTCATATTTAAAATATGACTGAAGTGAGGTTCAGCCATGAGCCTGTTCTGCCTGAGCAGCACCTTTCAATGATGTTCTTTAACTGCTCACATGTACGTTTCTCTCCCGCTGCATTGCTCCTAAATTAATATACATTTTAGCTTCCGGTCGTGATTAAGTATTAAATAAATAGACCAGTTCAAACTGACGCGTTCACTCGAGCCGCTTCTCTCTCTTTTGCAGCTGCAGCCGTGTTACTTTATGTTTCTAAAAACATGCTCGTATTCGCTGAACGTCCGCGTGAGGATTTCGAGCTCCACCGGTGTGACATAGGAGGACCTCTTTTTGTGTACCGTTGCCATGGTGACTCGTGGTGTCGGGGCTCCATTAATGCTGACTTTTTACAGTCAGCGTGCACGCACTTAACTCCGGCTGAACCTACTCAGAGTTGACTGAACTAACTCTGATCAGCTGTTCTGGAACCAGAAACTCAGAGTTTCCTATCTCAGAGTAGATCGACTCAGAGTTCAGGGTTAGACTCAGAGTTTGTTGAACCTGCTGTGTGAAACGGACCCCTGGTTTTCTAAATCTCTTCTTCATAAATACACGGAACAAAAAAATAAACACTTTTGTTTTTGCTCCCATTCTTCATGAGCTGAACTCAAAGATCGAAGACTTTTTCTATGAACACAAAAGGCCGATTTCTCTCTAAATCTGTGTTAGTGAGCACTCCTCCTTCGCCGAGATAATCCATCCACCTCACAGGTGTGGCATCTCCAGATGCTGATTAGACAGCATGATTATTGCACAGGTGTGCCTTAGGCTGGCCACAATAAAAGGCCACTCTAAAATGTGCAGTTTTATCACAGTGTACTTCGATTCAGAGCCTCTCCTGTTTTTTCTTAAACTACTTTAACTTGTATTTAGTGAAGAAGTTCAATCAGGTCTGTTCCTGTTGCTGCTACTCGCAGAGCTGTTCTCTGTATTCTGCCACCTCTGCAGACAACGACTGAGGTTGTGAGTAACGTAGATATCTGTTAATGCCTCCAGAGTTATTGTGAAAGAAGAGCTGATGGTGTGACGCTGAAGGAGCAGCTCTGCTCTTTGTTTGGACATCAGATAATCATAGTCATATTTCACAGTAAGTGTATTTGTGTCTGTAGACAGCTCGCAGGATTTTGTCACGATGGAACAAACTAATCCGCTCTTTGGTCTCCCTGGAGTTTAACCCTCCCCGCTCCCTCCCTGTGTGCCATCAGCTCAAGGCACAATAGACCCCCATTCTTATAAAAGTGTGCAATAGCCAGTGTGGATATCCGCCCCCCCCTAATGAGGGTGTATGTTTCTGAGGTTTATCCTGTCACTCTTTCTTTCCAATCCCTCCAATCCTCTGGCTGAAGCTGCTTTCTTCCTCCTCATTCTATGGAAAACAGGAATGTTTGCTCACTTTCCCTCCAATCCCTTCTCAGGATCCGGAGACGTGAGGAGACACGTCTTGTGTGTGTGTGTGTGTGTGTGTGTGTGTGTATCCAGAACAAGTTGAAGCCTGACACAGAAGTGATCAAGATGTCTTATAGAACATATTTTCTGTAGGTTTAACTCTTCTCCTCGTCCTGCCCAGGAGCCATGTTGTTTCTCTCATGTTGCTGGTTTCAAACATTTGGTTTTAAATTTGAGTTAGCTGAGGGGACACCTAGCAGACAGCTAGCAGCTCCCAGCTGTCACTCAAAGAGGCCACGCCCCTAATGCTGCATCCCTGTAAGCCTTAATATAATGTAAACAGGTGAGCTGTATAAAGATTCTCCCCGTACAGTTGTCATGAAGAGAGAAATGAGCTATAGAGACCCAAACTGTTTTTTGTACCAGGCTGTAAACATGTTTATTTCTGCTGTAAAGTTTAACATGGGGCTCTATGGGGACTGACTCACTGCTGGAGGCAGCCTCAAGTGGACACCAGAGGAACTGCAGCTTTGAGCATGTTAGCATGCTGAGATGAACGTTTAGCTGAGCACAGCTGCTAGCATGACTTTGTTCATTAATCTTTTTACATGAACCTGCAGCAGACACACGTTTTAAATGGATCTGAAATATATTCGTATCGGCACACGTGTTTCTGTCGGAGCTCACTTTCATACAGCCACCGTCACTAAGTCCCCCCACATGCCCGTCTGCCGTTATCAATCACCCTCACTTATAGATCAACTCTGATTAACTTAAATCAATCAGATGAATTAGCTCTCTGTTAAATTAATTCTGATCTGATAAGAGAAAACAGGGAAATCAATCAGCTGATCAGAAGTCGTGTTCGATCAGAGACAGACTGATGGAGACACAGAGAGACTCTGATAACACCGACGGCCTCGTTCGTTACCCGATCACTCTGACCGCAGGCATCATGTACCATGTGATCAGACTGTTTGTGTGTTTGGAAGCTTCGCCGACACTCTCTCATCAGAATCAGCTCTGAATCACAGACAGTCTTTCTGCACACTGAGCCGCTGCAGTTTGTCAAATGTCTCTCCATGATTTGCAGAAATCTCCGTCTCACAGAAAAAGTAAAGAATCAAAGCAGACAGAAAAATGTTTGTTGTTCTGACAGCTGAACCTCCTCCGCCCAGACGTGCAGCTCAGAGGAGCGTTCACTTCAATGACTCGTTCTAACAACCGAGAAAAATCAAACTCATTCTTTTATTGGCTGTCACAGTCAGAGGAAGGACAAGAGCATCTTTTCCATCATTTATTTCGCTCGTGTGTCGTGAACACAAAAGAACATCTTAAAGTTGGTCCAGTAGAAAAAGACAAAAAACACTTGAATGATTAATACTTTGTTTTTCAGCTTTCAATTCTGTCGAGTCAATTTGGAGTCTAGAGTCTAAGAGAGGAAGTGGATCGCTAGTTTCCAAAATCTGTCCATCATGTAAAAACATCCAGAAATCTGCCGCCTGCTGAAACCAAGAAAGAGTCAAACGTCTGGAGAGAAAATGGCGTCAAAATCTAAGTAAGAAAGGGATTAGCTGACTATAAAATGTACACTTTGTAAAATTTAACTTAATATTCACATTCATATATAAAACTTACAAAACCTGGATCTTTCAAAGCCTCTAAAAATATCTGTTTTGTGTTACTGCTGAAAGACCGTGTACGTTACCTTCGGTTTAATGGATTATTCACGTTATTAATGTCGTCATCTCGTTGTTTCCACACTTTTTGATTCATTTAAAAAAACAGAAGTCAATAAATTAACATGCTACCTCGGTCCCTGAAAGCCAATACTCGTCTGTGTTACTGAGTGAGAGTAAGACAGGTGTGTGTGTGTGTGTGTTAAAGTGTGTATCCATGTGTGTGTGTGCAGAGAAATATAGGACACACAGCCTGTTAGCGTACCTGCCTGGGGGAGGGGGGGGGGGTTATTTCGGAGTCCATACAAAAAATAATTCATTGTAAATATATAATATATATTTATACACTTTGAATATATTTACAAATATAGCCAGCACTATACATCATACTGTGTCTCTGTCCGAGTAATGGGAAGGAAAAGAAATCATCAATATTACAAAATAAACAGGAGACGTTTCTATACGAGCGCTCCTCCTGCTCCCGGTAGTCGCTCCGCCTCTCCGTCCGCTTCCTGTGTGAACTTCTCAGAGGTCCATACATTCCTCCAGGAGCAAAGAATAGTCTTGGAATGCCAGCCGCTGGAATGGGATCGCCAAACAAGTCGTCGATTGTAAAACAAAACCTCTGAGTACAAATACAAAAGTCTGTGGGAGCCGAGGAGGAGGAGGAGGAGGAGGAGGAGGAATGTCAGTTCATTCAGTACAAAACATGGTCCCTGTCCTCTCCTTTAAGACCGTGTGTGTGTGTGTGTGTGTGTGTGTGTGTGTGTGTGTGTGTGGCATGGCAGTGAAAGTGTGTGACAGCAGCGCTGCCACCGGCCCAGTCCCCACCGGGTCTGTTAGTCCACCGGAGCCCGAGGGGAGGTGGGGGGGCAGGAGGAGAGGGGGTCTGTGCTACGTGTGTTTGGGGACGTCGAGGGGTACGACTGGGGCAGGTCCAGCTGGGATTGAGGTGGGGTACGGGGGGGTCTCATGTCTTGACGTTCCCGTTGATGTGCTGGTACTTGGGGAGGCAGGGTTCGTCCGGTAACGGGTCGTGGGAAAACACCGAGTCGTCTCCGGAGGAGCAGGAGCTGCGAGTGTCGGGGAAGCTGGGGGAATACTGCTCTGCGGGGGCGCACAGGTCCAGGTACTCCTGCAGACACACAGCAGGGACACATTTACCCTCAGACAAGAGCTCCGATTACAACAGGCAAACACAACGTACATAACCTGCTGTCAACAAGAAGAGGGACTTTCCAGAGCTGGGCGAGAAGAGTATCACCTGCATGTGATGTTGATCTACAGCAGCCTGAAGGATTTATGGACCAGGACAGAAAAATAAGCTACAACTGGATACTGTCTGAAACATCTGCAGGAATAACAGGGAATAAATCGAATGTCGGACTCCTCGCAGGGATGACCTGGTTAAAGATGTGGGGTCACGTGGGGTGTGTGTGTGTGTGTGATTGTGCGTGTGTGCGTGTGTGTGTGGGGGGGGGGACATGTAGACCAGAGGAGCCTCACCTCTGCCTTCATGTGACTCTCCTGTTCAGTCCAAAGTCTGATCTGTGACTCTGAAACACTCCACATCAACACTGTGAGACGGCTGGAAAAAATAAAGAAGCTGGCAAAACTCGACCCCCCCCCCCCCAAAAAAAACAAACCCAAGATGAAGGCCGACGAAAACCCCCAGAAATCCTGTTATTAATTTGTGCCTGGGCCGGCGTTGGGAAGCTGCTTTGCTCTTTTCATGTCGGCTGAAGCTGTTCTTTCCCTCCTGCTCGTCTTTCATGGCTGTTATTGGGACGAGTTGTGAGGAGGAAGAGCTCTTGGGGTTTTCTAGAAAATGAGTGCTGGCTTCCATTTTCCCAGCTCAACACGAGAAGGCTCACATTACTAAAGACCTCCACATCTGCCAGCGGTTTGGGGCAAAGGGAGAGGGAGGAGGGAAAAAAGGCGCTTTATTACATTTCAAAAGTTCAAACTCGACGTTGGGCTTTCTGGCAAACATTCACGAAGTTTGAGCTCCACAGCAGACGAGTCCTGACAGCTTTCCATCGACGGCCTCTTTTCAGGTCGGCATGCGGATATCACAAGAGACAGGAAGGGGGATGGAAAGAAACGCAGCCTATTATATTGAGCGAGCGTGGACGTGATGATTGGGCAGCCTCGCTGGGCCGTGGCGGCCATGTTGGGCCTGGATCAAATCATACATCTTTTTCAGTCAGCGTTGAGCTCTGGAGGAGCAACGTGGCTCTAATGCTCCTAAAGCTTTCATTACTGCTGAACCCTGCGTGCACCGAGAGCGTGATTCACTTTGGATTGAGAAACATGTAACGGTGTGTAGGAATGTACCACATTATTCTGGTTTATTGTTTGAAATGCTGGACTCCTCTCTGCCAGGAAACATGAGAGCAGCGCAGCACGAATTCTGACCGCCCTGAATCCAGAGAGCTTATGGAACAAGAACGAGAGAAGAAGAGAGAAAGAGCTGCTCTCACCTCGTTGGTGTTGAGGGTGAGGATGCGATCCAGATCCTCTACGAGCTGCTTGAAGGTCGGCCTCTGGGACGAGATGGCATGCCAGCAGTCCTTCATCATCATGTACCTGAGACAGGTGAAGATCTGTTTAGTCAGAGAGCAGAGCGACTGCAGGGAAGCGTTGTTGGCATCATTTAGTCTGTTTAAACTCGATCCGTGCGTTCAGGTGTCTACACATCCAGGTTTGACCAAAACATTAAATCAACATATGTGTTCAATCTGTAATCAATAACAGTGAATGGTTCTGCTCTCCTGCTGCTCACAAGCATCCTCTCAGACACTGTGATGTGTTTGTTTCATGCACTGCATCCTGCACATCTCGACTTTGTTCTCCATCTCAGTGTGGCACCGCAGCAGAGCCGGGCCATTGTCCTCTGCCTCTCTGTGAATGAGGACACTGACAGCTGCCCGACGCAGCCGCGCGGGGGCCCGACACAGGGGCCACAGAGCCCCGGAGTCATGGATCTGATGGAGGCCGGGTGTGAGCTGCTGTGTCTGTGTGGTGATGGAGGATGTTAAACTGAGACTCTTACAGCTCGTTGGTGCAGTTCCCAGGCTTGTCCATGCGATGTCCCTCTTTGAGCAGCTTGAAGAGCTCTTCAACAGGAATGCCGGGGTACGGGGACCCCCCCAGGGTGAAGATCTCCCACATCAGCACCCCGAACGACCAGCTGAAGAGACGGAAGAGAAGAAGATATACGTTATGAACATGTGTGAGTGTGATGAGGCCCTACAAGTGTCACTGTCCTGCAGCCTACAGATCGTTTACATGCGGTCTCTCTGCCAGAGGTTGACACAGTCCGAGCAGTGTGTTCCTGCGGGGGTGTCAATGCCTTCTTTCTGCCGTCCGGTGGCTCGTGGTGCGAACCCGCTCCCTGTGCCACTCTGGCCTGATCTCAATGATGGCTTTTGTGCCCGCTGGCCCCTCACACAGGCGGGTATTGTCCGGTCACACCACACCAAAACAAACAGAGGACCACCCACAGCACACAGCAGAGAGGGGGGGTCACGGGACAGTGACAACTATTAACTATTAAGTACTTCCTCATCCGAGTGTCTGCGCGCTATCAGTGATTTCCATCTCTGCAGGTTAATATCACAGACTGTATCTCTTGCTCTGACAGCATGCCACACAAAGGCTGCATTATAACAAGCTAACAAGCTAAAAAGCTAACATGCTAACATGCTAACATGCGTTCAGCCACAGGCCGTGTCAGTGGTCCGAGCAGGGCAGCAGCTTCTCGTGTTGACTCATCTCTGTTTCTCTGTAACGTCTCTCAGAGCGCACGTCGACCTGCAGCCGACCTGCACTGAGCAAATAAACACACACACACCAACACACTGCGGGTCACTGCCACTGACCTGCGTCCGGCTGACGAGGTTACAAAAGAACACAGATCCTTTACTCGGCTGCTCCCGTGCTAAGCTAACTGAAGCTCACCTCAGACTTGGAGACTGAATAGAAACAGATCAGCCAATGAGAACAAAGGGACTCGGCAGTCTGGAGTCGTGTTTGTGTCTCGTTACAGTCGCACCTCTGCAGATGCTTCACGATATCGACTGAGAGCATCGTGAATGTAAATGTGGGAAACAAGTCGATACTCGTACATGCATCAGCGGAGGCTCCTGAGCGTCGTCGAGCGGCTTCAGCTTCAGGAGTATATTTGTTTCTCTTTGTGTCCATCAGTCAGCGGGGGCGTCGGACCCCCCACGCTGCCCCCGCCCGGCCTGGCCGGGATACATCTCTTACTTAATCCAGGCGGAGCTGAGTCCCCTGAGCCCGTCTGTCAGAACAACACGGGCCGCTTTCATTGGAATTCATGTATTCATTTAATCTGATGTCATGTATGGATCGCCCCCCACCACTTCACCCCCCCAACGCCTCTCCTCCTCTTCCTCTTGCCTCCATACTCCACGTGAAAAAGCCAATTACTAAAAGTGAGTGATGAAACATAATTAGCTGTGAGCTGACAGGAAGGACTGCAGCAGCCACTTCATGCCCCCCCACCCCCCCATATTATTGACTGGTGCTGCACCGGGGAACATGAAGGGCATCATGTGCACGATTATTAATGTGCACACACAAACAGAGAGTCTCCATCCAAGTTCTTAACTGGATGAGCTCTGCTGCTGTATGACTCACACTCACATGCACGCACACACGCACACACAGAGTCTCCTCCCGGGGGTCAGCGTGCGAGTGTTTATCTAATTGCCACACACACACGTTCTGTCTGGAGCAGAACTTCAAACATGGCTGTCAGAGCGAATGAGAGTCAGACTCAGGAGCGAGGGACGCTTTGTTCTGTTTTTAGAACCAGAAGGTAAAAAGAGAGAGAGAGGGGCGAGTCAGACGCTCACGGACAGGATGAATGAAAGCAGGAGCCAAAGGATGGAGGGGGGGGGGTTGTATTGATCGAGGAGCAGCTCCAAAAAGAAGAGCCACATGCTCAGGGAGAATCTGAACGAGGACAGGACGGTGAGGGGTTAAAGGAGACGGGTGCAGGAGGAGGAGGGACACAGCTTTGTTTCCTTAGGACGTGTGGAGGCCCAAAAAGGAGAGGAGACTTCCGAGCCGATCCGAAGGAGCGAGGGGTGAGTCGCAGGGGGGAGGAGGTGCTGGTGGGCTCCTTCCAGGCCCTTTGAAGCCGCTCAGATTAGTAACACGGTGTTGGCTACAAGTCGAGCGTGAAATCCTCACTTCTGCCACAGACTGGTCAGCACTGGACACACACACACACACACACACACACACACACACACACACACACACACACACACACCTAACCCTCACCAGCACTGCACCAAAACACCTCACACACTGGAGACAAACAGGCCTCTGAACAGCTGGGCTCCACGCTGAAGCTGCACAATAGGACTGAGTGTGTGTCCTGCTTCTTGATGTGTGTGAACTGATTCTCTGTGTGTTTGTGGGACACGTATCATACTCACACGTCACTCTGGTGTGTGTAGACCCGGTCGAACAGAGCCTCTGGAGCCATCCATTTCACCGGGAGTCGACCCTGAGGACACACACACACACACACACACACACAGGTGAGAGGTCAGACAACATCTACACACAGCCTGCCTACACTCCTTTATGTCTGCCCTGATCAGGTGTGATTCCTCCTGCAGGCCGACCTGTGAGAGCAGCGTGTGTGTGAGGAGGAACATTTACATTGTTCCAGCGGTCAGGCTGATAAACAGGGTCACAGGTACCGACAGAGTTCATCTCTATGTGCCGTTAAAACGCTCACTGGAAGCTAAGCATGGCTGAACAGGCAACGTCTGAGTAATGGAGGAACGGCAAGAAGAATCTGTGCTGACACTCTGAGATACAGGTGAGGTAACACCCCGGGCTCAGACTGCAGGAGCATCGGGACCATTCAGACCTGCCTGGCTCCTCCGACGCTCAGCCACAAATGTTCATAAAGAACAAACATTTACGTGATTTAAGATCTGGATGTTTCCGTGAGAACTTTCTGTACCTCGCTAAGAGAGGAGAGAGGGAGGGGAGGAAGTCCACGTTGTTCCAGTAAAACACGAGACATATTAACTACTCGCTCTGTTGTTTGCTAGCAGGCTACAGGGCACAGAAAATGAGACCTGACCTGAAATGTGTTTAAAACCCTCTGCAGTCTGAACCAACGTCAGTCTTTAATCTGATGACGAACAAGAGTATTCTTACAACCGTCTGTAATAATGACGACATAAAGACTTTTGGTGCAGGGTGAGATGCAGCTGATTGACAGGCCTCTGTAAGTCCTCCTGTTTCTGTCACATGACACTGCACTGACTCTCTGACACCGTGTGTCACTGCTGCTGCTGGCATCGTGCTAACATCGTCTCCCTCAGCATCGTCACATGTTGTTGTTGTTCTCAGTGTGATCGTGCGATGAAGATCCATCCATGCATACTGAATGAGGATGTGTCGATGCTGTGGGAAAGAAAGAGACACGGCCAGGCCTCTGTGGAGATGTCCATTAAGTTTAAGCCCCTCCCCCTCCCCCTCTGCTTCCCTTTGTAAGGGTCTGTGGAACTGAAGGAACAAGAGGCTGAGGACAAACAAGACGGGGTCTCCAGAAGCTCGACATTCACAGGCTGCCTGGGAACCTGCAGCTTCTGCCAACACACCAGCGAGGAAAGAGAGAATACGAGGACTAATCTCACACTGCTGCTCCTAAAAGACCCCCCTCCCTCGAAGAGGACATCCCAGGGCGTGCAGCGTGCAGGTGGAGGACTCACATTGGTCGTCTTTTTGTAGTAGTCGATGTTATGGACGTCCCGGGCCAGACCGAAGTCTGCGATCTTCATGACGTTGCTCTCTGTGACCAGAACGTTCCGGGCTGCCAGGTCTCTGTGTATACACTGAGATGGAGGGGGAGGGGTGGGGGGGGGGGGGGGGGCAGAGTGGAAGAAGTGAGAGGAAGATGTCAGTTAGCTCATCAGGTGTGAAACAGGTGTAAAGGTCACTCTGAGCCGTGTTCAGATGTTTGTGGTTGGTGTGATCACGCAGCAAACATGACGCCATGAAGCAGCAGCTACATGTCAGGATACGCTCAGATTCCTCACATACTTTAACACATACATGGTCAGAGTGTGTGTGAGTGTGTGTGTGCGTGTGTGTGTGTGTGTGAGTGTGTGTGAGAGACAGTATGCTCTGTCACATTCCTACAGTGAGAGGGAGCGTGAGGCTGCGTTTGGCCAACATGGCCGCCCCCCATTGTGAAACCCTCCCCATTCTCCCACACAGAGGGGCTTTGTGGTGGAGCAGAGACAATGGGGGGGGGGCACACACGACATTCCCACACTGACGCACAAGCTTCCTACGTAAACCTTCCTGGATACAGCACGTTAGACGCTGCGTGTGTTGGCACAGAGGTGTGTCTGTGTGAGACATTGGTGTGTGTGTGTGTGTGTGTGTGTGTGTGTGTGTGTGTGTGTGTCCTCTCACCTTCTGTGATGCTAAGTACTCCATCCCTCGAGCCACCTGATACGTGCAGGACACCAGGTCTTTGAAGGTGAGCTGCTCGTCGGAGACTCGGGCGATGTCGTACGAGTACTCCATGCCGGGCGGCCGGCGGGCTCGCAGGTACTCCCTCAGGTTTCCTTTGGAGGCGTACTCCACGATCACATAGAGGGGGCC
Source organism: Semicossyphus pulcher (assembly GCF_022749685.1). Lineage (NCBI taxonomy): Eukaryota > Metazoa > Chordata > Actinopteri > Labriformes > Labridae > Semicossyphus > Semicossyphus pulcher. The sequence continues at coordinate 313,359 of NW_027211739.1, forward strand.
TGCAGAGACACAACACCCACGGTACCTCCTGAGCTCGGACATGAATGATTCCCTTTGAGAGAGCGACACTGCACACACATCAGAGTGAATGTTTGATGGAGCAGAAGCACTTCTTTATCTCTATCAAAGGTCAAATCTGAGCTTCGAGGTCTGTGTGCAGAACGAGTTCTGTTCTGCCTCTGAGCCTCTTCTTCTCACTGTGTTGTGAAGTTATTCCGACTCACCGTCTTGTGTGCACGCCCCCAAAAGATTAATGATGTTCTTATGTTTGCCGATCATCTTCATCATCTCCATCTCTGACACCAGGTCAGACAGGTCCTTCTCTGTGGCGTCATCTGTGAACACAGGAAGTGGATTAAAGGTGGAGCTCCTGACAGACAGCCTGAGCTACAACGAGCCCTCCTAACAGAGCGGGGGGGAATTAAAGACCCTCATCTGGACTTATTATGAGCTGCACAGGCTCCTCATTCATGGGACTGACTGAGGCAGAAGAAACATCCAGACAGTCAGAGCGGCATCACCTGCATTCCTCCGCCCCGTCACCTTGACCTCACCTGGAGTTGACTTTCACAGTCGCTCGCAGGTCATTCCAAAACAAAGCTCATCTGAGATCATTTCTGCTTTTCTGATGTGAAAATCTGGAAATGAAACATCCAAATTTCTGTTGTGGAGTTCGGTCCACTTACCTGCCGCTGTACCTGGTCTACCTGCGCCCACCCACTGCCCCTCCCCCTCTCCTTAATCATAGCGCTGCTGTGACTCGCCTCTTTGTGTCGGTGCTAACGGAGCTCCAGCCAGCTGCTTCTCTGAGGTCAGGTATGTGACTGCCCCTCACCCTTACCTACACAACCTGCCCCTCCTCTCCGCTTCATCACTCAGCAGGCACCAATAAGGAATAATAACGACGGCCTCAGGCTCCACCTCGCACCTTCTCTGAACCCGCGCTGCAGCTTAAAGCAGCTATGAAACGTTCTCATGTTCAGACGTAAAGAAGCATCTTATCCCCGCGCTCTGAGTTCCTGTTCTGTGTGTGTGTGCAGCAGGAGACCAGCTCACCTTTCAGCATCTTCACCGCGACAGTCACAGCCTCCTTGGGTTTGTCCTTATCGATGCCCAGAGCCTCGGCCATCACAACTTGGCCGAAGCAACCTTCACCGAGGGGTTTACCCAGAGTCAACCTGCAGACAGGAAACACGAGACACACAGAGAGGAGGATGTTTAGCAGCTGAAGCACAAGTTTCACACACGTAGCACACAGCTAGAGATCAGCCTTTACAGAGGCCTGTGTGGAGCGTGCAGGAGGCGGAGCATCATTAATGAGCTCAAAGTGTGTTTAAAGTCCCGGTCAACGAGTCGGACCTTTGCGTTCATACATGCACCCCAGACATTTTCAGGTGTGCAGGTGTGAAAGGGGGTTAAAGGTCAACGATCTGATCTGACTGTGACGTCGATTTCTTCCCTGTGCAGAGACAAAGACACAGTGTGAGAGACAGAATGAAACCAGGCAGAGAGCCAGGTTCTCAGCCTCACCCTGTGTGTTTTTACTACATGGTTCTCTGTGTTTCATCAGACTGTGTGTGTGTGTGTGTGTGTGTGTGTGTGTGTGTGTGAGAGCTTTGTTGGCGCGGTGGCTGCAGCCTGTGCCAGTGCAGTAGGTAGCAGGCCGACATGGCAGCGATAATCACCTGTTGAAACCAGGCAGAGACGCTCATCTCTGTTTATCCTGCGCTGGCATGTTCCATTACACGCTGCCTACAAGTCATTACGCAGGGCTTAGCTGAGCCTGACTCATCAGCCTGTGACGGATGCTCTGCTGGCTTTGAGGAGCTCAACGTGTGTCTGAACATTTAAAGTAAAGTTGTGTTTTATCAGACGTGTAGCTGCTGTGCTTCTTGACACTGATTAGTCCAGTAAAGAAATGGATCTATGTGCCCTTTAACAGCCATCCATCAGAGCCCTGCACTCATCTGACCCCTGAACTAGCTGTGTGCCTTTTCCCATTGATTGACAGGTGTAGCCCCGCCCTCGGGCCCAGTGTCCTGGCTGTGTAAACACTCACACTGCGCGCAGCAAAGCAGAGCGCCCGAGGCCGGCGCCCGGCCGCTGTAACACAATCCCCTCTCTGTCCACACACACCCGCCACGCTCAATAGCAACCATTCTGTCCGTCCAGCCGCACATAATCAATGTTATTTTTCCTCCTCGCAAACCGCTAACGTTAGCATTCCTCAGCTATCCGCCGTCCCAACATGATCCCTCAGGCGCTGGGATGACAGGAGGGGAAGAAGGAGGCACACAGGGATTTATTCAGAGCAGACAAAACGTCTTCTGTGGCTCGTCCATCAATTAAACAGAGCTCATGCACACAGAGAGGCCAGCATTACATCAGACGTGTTGTTCCCTCTGATGAGTCCAAACTTTATGATCCAACAATCAGAAACAGGCCTTTCACTTTATTGATCTGGACTTCTTCCTTCCTTCAGATCCAGACGCCTCGGTGCTTCTTAACCTTTGCTGTTGTGTTGAATCCTCTCACACTGTGACGAACAGAAACCTCAGCGGTGATAATCCCTCTGGTATGAACGCCAGCAAACACTCCTCGGCCCAACACGCAGATGAAAGCTGTGAGAGCTAACCGCTAATTAGCACAGCTTCAGTGTGTGTGAGTGAGCGTGTGACGTAGCAGTGACTCAGCCACTACATGTATTCAGCAGCTAGCACCACGGCCTGCACTCTGCCAGGGTGAGCGGCTCTCTTCACACAGAACGGTGATCTGATCATTTAGCAGCAGAGATACGATCACACAGGAGCTTGCTGTGTCGCACTCTTTCTGTAATGTGTCCCGTGCGCTGGTGTGAGGGCAGTGAGGAGTGCAGGAGCCAGTCATGGTGTCACTGTTTAAAGGCTCTGATGCTTCACACTGAATCACAGTCACATAAATATGAACTTTTTGGAGTTCGGCCTTGTTCGTGATTCTTGGTGAGTCCAGAAACCAGCAGAATCACAAACTCCTGAAACTTCAACATCAGCTGTTTTTCAAGAGACTTAAATGTTCCTCCGGCTCGCTGCTGACTCTGTTTCCATCGAGGTCTAAAGACAAGTGAATTTTAGACAAACTATTCTGCTGACTGAAAGCTGAGGCAAGTCCCACCCCAAACTCCTTGTACCTTCAGTATGTTCTACCCCCCTTGCAGGGTCTACTTGAGCTAGTCTCTGATGTGGTTAATGAACAAACAACAGCAGCGATCAGAGAGGACGTTGGACGTCACAGGTCATGTGCAGAATAAACACCTCACCTGTCTCGGGAAAACTCCCAGCGAGGATCCTCCGGTAGGTCGTACTCTGGGATCGGCTCGTCGTGCGCAGAGCTCCGCCGTGTCGTGATGCGTACCAGCGGCGTGCTGGAGTTCATGGACGAGCTCGAGTCTGCCGACACCTGCAGAATGGAAAAGATTGGCTGATCACCGCAGTCTGGGTTCAAAGGTCAAATAAAGCTCCACGGCATCGCTAGAGGAGTCACAGGTGTGTTTGTGAGTATATCTCTAAAACGGACAGTTGTGATGATTACATGTCAGAGATCATTCAGGCTCCTCTCTCCATCCTGAACTTACCTTCACACAGGAGTCGGGCTCTCTGCAGGTTGTTATCCAACACTTAGTGTAACTTACCCTTTGGTTTCTGTGAGGGAAAAACACGGCGCACACAGACAACACACGTGCAGTTTCAGGCAGCAGAGCTAACCTGTTCAGGAAGTCACACCTGAGCAGCTTCAGGCTGCAGCTAGTTTGACTCTAAAGTCTCTGGTGTGCAGTCTGGTTTTATAAACCGGTAACAGAAATCATCTGCTGTGTGTATTTATGTAGAACATGTGTACTCGGTGTTTCTCTCCTCTAGGGGTGTTAGATGCCATTAGAACTCTTTATCTACTTTCTGTTACCTGGCGGCGCAGAGGGATCTGCTTGCTGAGTTTGTGGACCGCCGGTTGGCCCCCAAAGTCGGGTTTCTTTGCCGTGTTCCTCATGCGACAGACCACCACGATGCCCACCATGCAGGCGATGAGGAAGACGCCCGCGCAGTATATCGCAATCTCCACATAGTCAGGGGAGATGGGCCCGAGGGGTTTCTCCAGGGCTGAGGAGAGGAAAGGGTGAGCGGTGAGGCCAGACATGGAGGGTCAGAGGAAGTGATCACGCTCACACTGACACACATCCTTCTTTTGAACACACACACACACACACACACACAGGGATCAGACAGACAGACAGATTCTCTGCCGCTGACTCATGGTTGAATGTAATCCATGTTGGCAGGCGAACTAAACACAAATGATTTTCATGCATCCCTCTCCCTCCCTCTCTCTCCCTCTCTCTCTCCCTCTCTCTTCCTCTCTCTCTCCCTCTCTCTCTCTCTCCCTCTCCCTCTCTCTCCCTCTCTCTATGTCCCTCTCCCTCCCTCTCTCTCCCTCTCTCTCTCCCTCTCTCTCCCTCTCTCCCTCTCTCCCTCTCTCTCTTTGAAATCTAACCGGCCCGTTCGCCGCTCACACGTCTCTACAGATTTTGAACCTTGACTCAGCGAGTACGACCCGGCCTGCGTCTGTCTGCATGCCGTGCTGATGTTGGAGACACGCGAGCGCTAACACAAACACGCCAACGCACGACGGAACAAAACGTGCTTCACTTCAGATCACAAACAAGGGGGAGCGCTGTCCTTCCTGGTCGTATACGGCCTGCACTTCCTGTAGAGGAAATGGGCTGTGTGTGTGTGTGTGTGTGTGAGTGTGTGTGTGTGTGTGTGTGTGTGAGTGTGTGTTTTAGAAACGGACTGCTCCGTAATGCATCGCCCTCCAGACCACAAACTGGCCTCTTGAGCCGCCCGTCAGCCAGCTGGAGGTGAAGCTCCATGTAGGAACCTTTCTCCTGTCTGAATCGTATCTGTGGTCCAGAAACCACAGCGCGCGCACACACACACACACACACACACACACACACACACACACACAGAACGCAGCCTCGAAGGCGCCGTTGGTGCAGATAGAGCACATCGAGGCCAATAAATCTTACATATTACTCTCCGAGGAAGCGTCGCGCCTGTGATCATGGAGCCGAGTTGTTTACAGAGGAAACAGAAGTGTCCTCTGGTTACGACATTAAGAGTTAATGTTGCTGCAGACGCTCAGACGATCTGATTTGACGCCTGCTTGCAGTTATTTAGAAATAAGCAGAAACATTTGCATGTTTACGCTGAAATCAATCTTGGAACCTTTGTGATCATCTGACCTTCTGGGACTGATGGCCAAGGAGAGGCCAGCATTTATTCAGAAGAGCGATAAAAGACATCTGAGCCTTCCTGTTCCTTCTGTCCACACGAGCAACTTGAGCTGTGAGGATCGGAGTTGAGCGACGACGTCTCCGTTAGCTGCACGTAAATGCAGATTTCTGTTTGAAGAATTCAATAAGATAAGAGATCGGCGGTTGATAGTTGCTGAGGGGTTTTAAAGTTGCATTATGGCCAATGTGTTCCTGCAGACAGCCCGCGCACGCTGAGACGCTAGTGGAGGACACTCGGACAGAAACCAGATTACTTCTCAGATCTTGTCCCTCGCTCGACCCTTCTCAAAGAGACTTCCCGGCAGTGAACTTGTGCAGATTCTGACACTAAGTTTTCTGTATTTCTCCTTTGGTTTGCATAATTACAGGGCAGACATACGGCGGCGAACAGAAATAGCATAAAGGAGTTGATAAATGAGAGCAAACAGACGTTCACATGCAGGAGTCTCACTGTGCAGCAGAGACAAGTTTGGCAATGATAATCGAGAAAGTCGAGCCAACCTGAAGAGAGTCGAGCTTTACCTTTCCATCTTTATTTCAAGGAGAAATAAGGATGTTCAGAGAAGCCAATTATCAGAGCCAGGAAAGAGAAAGTTTGTGTGTGAGAGTGTTTGAGATGGAAAACAGATTTATGTGACGTGCAGACGCAGAACCAAATGTGGCACTGACGGACAACAGGGATGTAAGAAGGAAAAGAGAGTTGGGCGACGAACCGTCCCCGCCTCAGGGAGTCGGGAGACACTTCAGCTGAGCTTCCTTTCTGTCTCACAGTTAGAAAACGTCGTCTGCAAACAACCTCGGTTTCTGCTCCCAGCTTTCAACAGCTCAATGATCCAGATAATCTTATAGAATATCCTAAGTAACAATATCTGAGCTGCGTGCCTCAGACTCGGAGGGGAGGACTCGTCTTCCACAGAGGTCATTCAAAGACAAACTGGTTTAAGAAAAGTCTGAGAGGAAACACGGGAAGAGTTCAGAGTGTGTGTACCTGGAAGCACCGTCAACCAAGCAGTGTGAAAGGAGATCCCAATAGAATTACCCGCCAAGCACGTATACTCCCCAGCATCCTCAAATGTTACATTGGGCAAGTAGAGAACTTCTATCTCCTTATCTGTAGTGTTAACACCTGCAGTCTGGGGAGAGGAAGAGGAGGAGGAGGAGGAGAAGGAGAAAGAGGAGATGGGGAACGGAAGGCAGAAACAGGGAGTCACAGAGGAAGGCGGGGGAGAGCAGAGAGAGAGAGAGGAAGAGAAACAAATGAGACCCAAAACACCGAGAGAGAAAAAAGAGGAGCTGGATGACGTCCATCGTTGAGGTCCCGTCTAGGGCAAAGGATGCTGGGAGTTTCCACGGGTGAGGAGGGGGAGGCTTCATAAACACACAGAGCCCAGGACACCACCAAAACATGAAAACAGAACCAGTACACCAAATATAAAAAGGTTCCCGTCACCAACAGAACCTGGACACGCTGGACTGAACACATGCACCAACACAGAGAGCATGGAGAGCACGGCCTGCAGCGACATACACCACCTGACACAGCGTCCAGAGAGAGAGAGAGAGAGAGAGAGAGAGAGAGAGAGAGAGAGAGAGAGAGAGAGAGAGAGAGAGAGAGAAGAGAGAGAAAGAGAGAGAGAGAGACAGAGAGACGAGAGAGAGACGAGAGAGAGAGAGACACACACACAGAGAGAGAGAGAGAGACGAGAGAGAGAGAGAGAGGAAGAGACGCTCGCTGTGACGCTGTGAGTGTATGCGTGCAGGTCCTGCTTCCATGGCTGCAGCTGTCTCAGACCGGAGCGAGCAGCTGAAACACAAAGGGTTAAACATCAGGGGAGAGAAGGACTGTGAACCCCAGGACCACCAAGAGACCACCAGCAGGACCACCACAGCACAGCAGGTCAGGGAGGGCAGGGAGGGGGGGTCTCAGGGTTACCTGGGATGACAGTGAGCCAGCCCGACTGGTTGGCCTCGCCTATATAATTGGAGACTTTACAGATATACTCTCCAGCATCTTCCTCCGTCACGTTGGTGAGGGTGAGCATCTCCACGTCGGAGCTGTTAATGCCTGAGCGCTGAAACGCACACAGACACACACTTCAAACATAAAGGTACAGACATGCAAACATCTCGACGACAGCGACTTAACATCTGCAGGAGAGGAGAGAGCAGGACTGATCGCCAGCTGCTGCATCAGAGAGACGGGGAGGACAGATGATGATTAGCTGTCGTATGACACGAAATGCATCCCCAACAAGAAGGAAGGATTTGATCCTGTGCTGAAGTTTACCTTTAACACGCGGACGTAGGGGTGTCCATCAGGTCCGTAGCGACTGCCGTTCTGCATGATGTGTTTCAGCCACTGGATGTGAGGCTGAGCGTCGCTGTACACCTTGCAGACGAAGCGGGCGTCCTCCCCGACGTGCACGCTGGTGTTAGCGGGGAGGCCGGCCTGGAGGATGGGCCGGTGAGGGGAGCGCTCTGCAGAGAGGAGGGGGGGAGGGGGGGTGATTCACTGGTTCACTTCACAGATTTGTCGACCTACAACCGAGCAGAGCTGGCCTACGTTTCACCTGTATTCAGTCATGGCTCCGCCTCTTTCTTTCTTCAAACCAAACAAAGAGGCGGAGCCATTTATCACTTCAAGGTACAGAGCTCAGGTGGAGGAGGTCTTCCATACAGTAGGGTGTACATATATAAGACGTGTGAGGAGGTACCCCCCCCACATCACCTCCAGCTCTCTGCATTCTCTGACACACAAACATTTGTCCTGAGAATCCAAACAGAGCGAGACCTGCTGAACAATGCCCCCTTTCAAACACCAGCACACTGAGGAGCCCCCAACCCCCACACTGACAGCACACACACACACACACACACTGACAGCACACACACACACACACACACACACAAGATGACATCACTCAGCCTCGGGGCTGCAATGCCTTTCCAAAACAAAGCCTAAAGGTAAGTGCAGTGAATTCGGTCTTGCGCAAGTGTGTGTGTGTGTGTGTGTGTGTAAAGCTGGGGTGGGTCAGAGGTCGAGGCTGTGTCATGGAGGGTGGGTTTAAGAAACAGGACTGAAGAAGGAGAACGAGCAGGATGAACAGATGGAGGGTGCAGAAAGTAGAAGGCAGACACTTCTTACACGTCTGTCTGTCTGCCTGCCTGTCTGTCTGTCTCTCTGTCTCTCTGCCTGCCTGTCTGTCTGCCTGCCTGCCTGTCTTCCTGCTCCATCTTTCTGAAGTCTGTCACATCAGATGCTTCCCACCCCTCCTCCCTCTCTCCCCTCCTCCCTCCTCCTTCCTGCACATTCCGAGGGCTCGCCTTGTTTATTGTCTCTTCTCCCATTTTCCCTCCTCCTCCATCGTTCACAGACGTCCTCCCAGAGAGAGATGATCGATTTAAATCTGTCACCAGCTCTCTCTATTGAAGGTAGCAAACAGAAAACTGCAGGATACATATTTTTGCTAAAACAGGCGAAAGGAGAAAAAACAGTTTCGGTGTTTTCACCGTCCTGACATCCGAATGTGAGCTGCAGCCTTCAGAGCCGACGGGTGTGCAGTGCGAGAAAACAGGCCACATCATGATTATGGAGCAGCACCAAAACAATAAAAGTTTGTGGAGCAATTCTTGCTTAAATTAGAAAGAGGACTCTCACTGTGCGTGTGGGCGAGAGCAGAGAACGGACCTGAGACACGAGAGACGTACAGACGGAAACTAACCTGCCGTCCTCTCAGTCTGCAGCACGAGCTTCATGTTTACAGCTCAGAGGGAGTTCTGCTGTTTACTTCAGTTGATCTGAAGTTCATTTTTAAAGAGATTTTTCTTTAAGTTTGGTAATGCATCGTGTTTTTATGAGTCCAGACTGTTTGGTTTGAAACTCTTTAAAAAAACACACAAAGCACTAAATGGAAAAAAGATTTAAAGTCGTCAGATGGTTTCAATGAGTCCGTCAGAGTTTCACCAAAGAACAAACATGAGAGCAAACTGCAGAAAGTCAAAACAGATCTGCGTGTCAAACTTTGTTTTCTCTTCGTTTCTCTCCCATTCATCTTCTCACGACCCCTCACAGCTACACAGTGACCCTTTAGAGGACCTGGCCCCCTAGGTTGGGAACCACCTGATAGAGTAGTTTACACTCTTTGCCCCTTGAGCAGCTGAAGACGTCACAGACGGCTGAGACACTGATGTATTCATATTAACGAGTCGAAGTCACAGGAGACTTTTACTTTGAAAGTGTATTCTGCTGACGGTGCCTGTGCTTTTATTTTGGTAAAGTGTTGAGTCAGGACTTTCCCTTCAGTGAAGGATCAGAACACTTCCTCCAACACTGCACGCATCAAAGCGAATGAAAGCGGCGACCCTGCGGTGCGTCCTCATGTTTAGCTGTGACCCGTTTCATGACTGAATCCATTTATCAATTAATTAATTAGTGGAGATATTTGATGGCTCGGTGATGAGACAGAGGCCGAGAGGAGCGCGAGGAGACGGACCGGGGGCATTCCATGGCGTCCCATGCGAGACCGGTGAACTCTGGGTAACCTGGCGGCCTGGCACACGGGGCTCTGAGGGTCAGGGAGGGGCGGAGGCAGCAGAAGAGCCCGGCATGGCACAGGATGGCATGGGGCTGCCGACAAAGTGCCGCTGGGTGCCACAGCTCGGATTGAAAGAGCCGACTGTTGTGACTCCTCATTTGTGTCTGACTGTCATGTGTTTCTGTCCCACGGCGGCCTTTTCTCCAGAGGCCAGTTTGAACCAGAAACGTCCGGTTCCTCTGGGTTTTAATCGCTGATCCTGCAGGTCATTTAGACTGATAAGAGCAGCCTTTCCAGTCTGTTTCCCCCTCCGTCTCCCCATCTCCTCCCTCTGTCCACCCCCCATAATGGAGGAAAATGAAGCAAAAGGTTGCAGGGAGCAGAGGCTGTGGAGCCAGACGGGGAGGGGGTTTACTGCTCTGCAATAAAACAGGACAAAAAACAGAAATATGCAGTCTGAAGGAGAGCTGACTCCAGAGGGGAGCGGAGCAGGGGGCCGGAGCTGGGGGCCATGTGTGTGTGTGCAGACCGTCATGTGTGTGTGCATGTGCAAAAAAAACCTCAGGTATTCAATCTCCATCTGATATAATGGAAATAATACTCCTTATTACCATGGAGACGCTAATGAGAACAGAGTTCCTCTGCTCGTGGACACAGTAGGAGAATAAGTGGACGCTCGCAGTGACCAGCGGCGCCTCGGCGCTCCTCTGAGTCACCGTGCTGCAGCTGCAGGTCTGTGCAGCTCATCGGTGGATTATTGACGAGCCTTTAGAAGAAAGTGTGTCAGATAAACTTTGATCTGGACGGACTGCCCGTGTGCTGGTTCGAGTGAGGTCAAAGGACAGCGGGTTCACACACACAAACACATTGATCTACTATGTGTATCCCCTTGTTGTCCCCGCGCTGCATCGATCCTGCAAACTGAGCAGAAAAGCTCTCTTTGCTTTCTGAGCTCCAAAGGTCACAGCGAGGGGTGACTGAGTGTGGTGTGAACCCGATGGAACAGACAGAAGGCCGGAGACAGACTCTATACGTTCATCTGCCACAGGTACGAGTCCCCATCGCACCTCAGCCGACCTTACAGCGTCACTTCCCCCGAATCACACATATTTGACCTGTTCTGGTTTTGGACCCTGCAGACAGTTTGTGTTCTGCTCACATGATGGAAACAGACCTGACCTGTTCAGGGTGTCCCACAGACTCCTTTAGATTAAAGGTTGGTGCCTCTTACATCCTAAAACTAATCTGTTTTCTTTGCACTAAAATTACACATCCAACACACATAATCAATAATCACAGCAGCTTCAGAGTCACAGGATCCAACTGAAGGCACAAAAACACCTGCATTATAGAAACGAGCAGAAACTCATAAATCTTTAGTTTCACACACTTGGCAGCAGTCCTCGACCTGCACCTGCATCCTGAGTGCACCTGGGCGATCTCACACACACAAACACACACACACACACACACACACACACTATTCTGCAGTGGAGTTCTTTCTGCCTCCACCTTCTTCACCTCTACACTTTGTCCTTGTCAGCCTCACAGGTGAGCTGCTGAGTCTAAGTGTGTGTGTGTGTGTGTGTGTTGTACTGACCGACTACGTCCAGGGTGTAGGTGTGGTTGATGGATCCAAACTCGTTCTCCACCAGACAGGTGTAGTTGCCCTTGTCCGACGGCACCACGCTCTCCATGATCAGGGTCCAGTGCTGGCTGCGCACCTGAGTGTGAGAGGCAGGTGTTTATGTTACCGGGGGGAGGAAACACTGACACACACACTGACACGCACACACACACACGGACACACACTTACACACACACTGACACAGACAAACAGGGACATGCAGATATAAGAGGCTAAATGAGAAAGATGAAGTAAACGTGGTCTGAGGAGTGAACGAGGAGCAGCTGATCGATGGGTCTGAACGTGAGCTCACAGAACTGCATCAAATTGCATCGAATTGGACACATTGTTTGCAGGTAAAGGTAGAACACACCTTGTCTCTAGATTTCATGATGAACACTTTAGACATTTTGCACATTTTGAATGTATTTTCCTGTGAGTAGAAACAGTGCTGTTCACATGCTCTCTGTATTACATTGTATTATTGTGATGTTTAAACCAACTCGCGGTGGGTCCTGACTCTGGTTCTGGTCTCGTTCAGTCCCTCACACTTCCTGCTTCATTCTTCAGCCCCTGTTATCTGGGGTAGGTAACCCCGCCCTGCTGGTCGAAGCACTTTCAAACACAGTTCTTCTCATGATTGGCAGAAAGAGTTGCAGCTCTGTGGAATCCACAGGTGTGAGCTAACAACAGAGTTTCCGTCTGCACTCTGAGCAGAGACTGTATCTGCTGCTTGTTCGGGCCCACACTCACACAAAGGAGAGATTAAGCCACAGGGCTGGGCTCAGGTACGGCTTTGTCCCACATTTGTTGACAGAAAGAGAGCAGTGATCTGCCCACAGAGTGTCTGACAGACTGACTGAATCACTTCCGTCACGTTGAGGCTGCTTTTTGTCCTCGCTCTAATGATCTGGCTGAAAGCTGAAGGGGAGCGACATCAGCAGCTACATCGACAGAATCTGCAGCTAAACTTTCCAGGCAGGAAGTGATGGTTAACCAGGAGCCTCGGAGTCGCTCGGCGTCACCGGAGCTTTTTCAGGAATTAACTTAAAACTGTCTGTATAAACTGTCCTCCCTCTTTACCAGCCCGGCCCGAGCATGTACAATAAATGCTGGAGTTTCTGAGCAACAGGACTTCAGTCCAAATACACGGCGTCACAGTGAAGGAATTCTGAACAACGAGCTGAAGCTGTTTTTACACTTTTTATACAGACAGAAAATAAAACACAACTTTCCCATGACGTACACAATCAGGTGTTTCAGCTCCTATAAATCAACACAAAGCTCTCCTGTTGGAGCGTCAGCCCTGCGCCTGTGTAGGTCCTGTAAGCTTCCACTGACTTACAGTGACGACCTCGGCACGCATCTGTCACTGGAGTTAATGTATTATTTTAATGTGAACACAGAGAGCTGCAGCAGTGACCGCCTTCACTTTGAACTTTCAGCAGCTCCCTGTTTGTGAATCACATTTCATAACAACAGAATCACAGGCACCAATCACACACTGGTCTCCAACCGGAGCCAGTGGGACCTGTTCTCCCTGATTGAGTTACCTCAGCATTCTGAACTCACTTCAACCCTGACGCGACCTGCTCTCTATACATTACTGTCTGGGGGCATTTAACCCTTACGTCCCCAGCTTAGGTTTCTAATTGTCGGGGGTAAAGAAGCATTTCGAGTTACAGTGAGAGGCTCTGCAAAGTATCCTGGTGAGAGGAGGCGCACGGATGAGCAATTCCAATTTCACACCAGAAACCCTGCCCTCGTCTCCTCTGTCTGCTCTCCTCCCGTCTCTCCACTGAAGGGAGGAAACGGGGTGAAAGGACAACGGAGGATGATTGGAAGGAGGCCTGACGTCCCCACATACATTCACAGGGTGGCCAGAAGGACTGCAGCACAGACAGCAGGAAAAAAGCAGTGAGGCGACATTTCAGATTGATATTATTAAGTATCTCTGATACGACCATCTCAGTCAAACTCAGAAAATCATTGTCATCCACTGCAGACATCACCTGTGGGGAACCCCAGGGCTCAATCCTCGGTCCCCTCCTCTTCTCCTCGACATGCTTTCACTCACAAAGTATCCTGTCAGAGCTATGCTGATGTCACACACGCATATCTTCATTAAAACAATCCCAGCTGCCGCAGGTCTCGTAGAAACTGTTTCAAAAACATTAAATGTTGTTTCTGAGCAGCCAAACATTTGATTCTACAAGATCCAGGGGACTAAAATCTTCTGCAGGGACATAGACCTTCGACGAGCAGGTAAAGAGAGTTGTGCTGTCCTTCTTTCTTTGAGGTGTGATTTAAAATAATGTGGAGGTTCTTCATGTTTCATTTTATCTTGTTGAGACTTTTTCTTCCCCCATTATTCCTGCCTCGGTCAACAATCCACCACACCTCTCCAGCTCGTCCAAAATGCAGCAGCAAGAATTAAGTGTCACTAATAAGGGCTCTACAAACCAAAGAAAGCTGTGGGACCGTCTCTCCTACCTTGTACCCTCCCATGCGGTCCTCCTGGCGGAACGGCCGGCTGTTTTTCAGCCAGCGCAGCTTCGGTCGGGGGTTTCCTCCTGCAGCACAGCGGAACTTTACGGTGTTGGCAGCCGGCACCGCGTGAAGCTTCTTCTCCATCTTGGCTGACGAGGTCCAATACGGAGCGCCTACAACAGGAGAACAGGAGGTGATCAGGCAGGGTGAGATGTCCTGAATATATCGATCATGTGACTTGTTGTCTTTATTTTTGAACAGCCATCGTTACAGAGGAAAGTCTGAGTCAGGAAGAAATCATGTTTAAATAATGAATGTTTTTTTGTTGCCCATCAGTCGTGGTCTTTAAATCACCACTAGCTCTGACTTCATATAATGAAACTGACAGACGCTCAGGCAGAGATACACCCAAGCGTGACTGCAGAGGAGCCAAACCTGAACCCTTCCTCACACTCCCACAGACCTCCACCCTCAGCTACACCGGCTGACCCTCCGTCTGAGCCGCACACTCACACAGGGAAATGAAAACAGTCCTGCAGGCTCGGCGGGGTGCTACAGAGGGGGAAGAGGAGAATGTGCCTGGGCGTTGCCAAGAGGGTAACTAGACCATCACATTCAATTTCATCTCATTCCACTTAGCAGCTTTTTTTCTCCCTCCACTTCCTCCAATTACCATAGCTCTGCTGTTTATCTGCCCGTCACTGGGCTGGATATGGACGGCAGGGCCAGCGATGCTTATCAGTGATGGAAAATCATTATGAGCCGTCAGGGGAGAAAATGAATGTCACGTTTAAAGCAGGATTTGGAGCTCAGCACACTTCAGTCTAAAGAGTTCCCAGTCCTCCTCCTGAAAGCCGTCACCTTCCTCGTGTTTGTCCGTTCCCTGGTTCCCTTTTCTCCCACTCTCTCTCTCAGTCAGCTGGATTTCCCTCCCCTCTTTTCTCAGTGCACCTGGGAGTGTGATTGCCTGAGCAGATGGGACTCAGAGGGGAAGAGGAACTCAAAGTCAAACAACAACCAAACCGTCCTCCACACTATGACTTCCTCTAAGAGCAGGAGTGCGAGCAGCGGAGGGAATACCCGCAGATAAGACTTCAGAGTGACCCTCGCACGTCCCAGGAGAGTGTTTGCTCAAAGCGCTCTCCCTCCAATCTGCATACTATCAGACACCTCCCATCGTCTCTCTGGCTCGCACAGCCGGACATGTCGCGCATACTTGGGTAGTAAAATCAGTAAACAGAGCTCTTCCTTCCTGAAGGGACGCACACACTAAAATTAGTCCTTCTTCTTCCTCTTCACTCTCACTATCTTCACCTCTCCGTCCCCTCCGTCTTCTCTTCCTGTCATCACCGCTCTGTCCGCTCAGACGGAGACAGATTAGGTGGCGACTGGCACATTGCGAGGCCGTCTCTCCGAGCCGACCTCTGACCCCTCACAGGCAGCGGGGTCGGAAGATGAGGTTGGGACTTGAAAGGTGAGCGGAGCGGTTTCCCATGCTCTCTGTCCGGAGGGGCAGCACTTCAAACGAGGCGACCCTCAGACCTCTCCAGATGAAGCCCAACTCTCACTGCTGCCTCCCCCGCCTCCCCCAAGGCCCCGAGCATCCGGACCCCCCCTCACGGCTGTTTATCCTGAGCGGGCCGGGGTCAGCTGAGGTCAGCCGAGGTTATCTAACTCCTGCGGCTCCAGATTTATTTTATACTCTTAAGTTCGTCCATCAGAGACACAAAGTACCTGTGCTGTGACATCCCTCTCTTTACCCTTTATGTCTGCAGGTACGACAAGGCACCTGTGACGTCACGCTCAGGCTGGGAGGATTCAGCTGTGATGATGTCATACTGCTGACTTCCTCTTTGAACACACAAGCAGGTAGAAAACTGTCACCTTTAAGCACAGCTCTGCGTGGCTCTGTGCATCAACGTCTCCTCAGACGCTCTTCTGCCTCCTCGGCAGCTCAAACCAAACTGCTCTGTTTGTGTCCTGAAGCCCCGCCCACTCTGACAAGGAGAAAAAAAATCCCTGAAAATGAAGCTACACCCCTCTCCGCTCTCCTTCCCTCCCACGCCTACATGCCTCCCCCCGCCCTCCCTCGCTCTGCTCCTCGGCTCCAGGCCAAGGCTCCACGCCACGCTCAGAGAAGAGCTGGTGCTGATCCAACACACCCCTCCTCCTCCTCCTGTTTTCCCTCTCTCCTTCTCCTTCCCTCTTTCTTTTAATAATAATCTCGGTTTGGAGTTTTCAGAAACACACACGGCGAGAAAATGCGACTGTGCTGCCAGAACAGCTCCGTCTTTGTTTTCAGACAGCTTATTACCAGCAGAACGGCTGGATCGCTTCCCTCTCCCCCGTTTTCCTCCTCTCTCTCTCTCTCTCTCTCTCCCCCTCTCTCTCTCTCCCCCTCCCCCCCCTCTCTCTCTCTCCCTCTCTCTCTCCCCCCTCTCTCTCTCTCCCTCTCTCTCAACCTCTCTCTCTCTCTCTCCCTCTCTCTCTCTCTCTCCCCCTCTCTCCTCTCTCTCCCTCTCTCTCAACCTCTCTCCCTCTCTCTCCCCCTCTCTCTCCCTCTCTCTCTCCCCCTCTCTCTCCCCCTCTCTCTCCCTCCCTCTCTCTCCCCCTCTCTCTCTCTCAACCTCTCTCCCTCTCTCTCCCCCTCTCTCTCCCTCAACC